>NC_058406.1:146664016-146678330 GCF_002201575.2 Neomonachus schauinslandi
ATATATATATATATATATATATATATATATATATATATATATATATGTAACTTGGTAATAGTCTTATCCTACAGACCCACTCAGTTAATGCAATTTAAAATTAAATATTATAAGGAATATTATTAATAAGTGGCATGTTTATATCACTTTGTAGCTATTAAAGCTCTTTGATACATATATATATATTTTAAAGATTTTATTTATTTATTTGAGAAAGAGAGGGAGAGGGAGATGTGGACTCCCCACTGAGCAGGAAACCCAATGCAGGGCTAGATCCCAGGACCCCGGGACCATGACCTGAGCCAAAGGCAGATGCTTAACCAACTGAGCCACCCAGGTATCCCTATTTATATATCTTTTAAAAGTTACAAAGTCCAAAGGAATTAAGGATAGTACCAAAAATAAGTACAGTGTTCTTTCTGACTTACTTCACTTAGCATAATACTCTAGTTTCATCCATGTCATAGCAAATGGCAAGATTTCATTCTTTTTTATGGCTGAGTAATTATTCCATTGTGTATATATACATCTTCTTTATCCATTCATCAGTCGATGGACACTTGGGCTATTTCCATAATTTGGCTATTGTAGATAATGCTGCCATAAACATTGGGGTGCATGTATGCCTTTGAATGAGTATTTTTGTATTCTTTGGGTAAATATCTCTTTGAATTAGCATTTTTGTATTCTTTGGGCAAATATTTGCTGCATCATAAGGTAGTTCTATTTTTAACTTTTTGAGGAACCTCCATACTATTTCCCAGAGTAGCTGCACCAGTTTGCATTCCCACCAACAGTGTAAGAGGGTTCCTATTTCTCCATATCCTCGCCAACATCTGTTGTTTCTTGCATTACTGATTTTAGCCATTCTGACAGGTGTGAGGTGGATATCTCATTATAGTTTTGATTTGTATTTCCCTAATGATGAGTGATGTTGATTTCACTCATATGTGGAATTTAAGAAACAAAACAAACAAGCATAGGGGAAAAAAGAGAGAGGCAAACCAAGAAACAGACTCTTTACTATAGAGAAGAAACGGATGGCTACCAGAGGGGAGGTGGGTGGGGGGATGGGTTAAATAGGTGATGGGTATTGAGGAGGACATTCTTTTTTTTTAAAGATTTTATTTATTTATTTGACAGAGAGAGAGACAGCGAGAGAGGGAACACAAGCAGGGGGAGTGGGAGAGGGAGAAGCAGGCTTCCCGTGGAGTAGGGAGCCCAATGTGGGGCTCAATCCCAGGACCCTGGGATCAAGACCTGAGCCGAAGGCAGACGCTTAACCATCTGAGCCACCCAGGCACCCAAGGAGGGCATTTATGATGAGCACCGGGTGTTGTATAGAAGGGCTGAATGACTCAACTGTACACCCGAAACTTAGTATTACACTGTATGTTAACTGGAATTTAAATTTTAAAAAAATAAGTACAGTTTTATTATAGTTTCTTTTTCTTATTAAGTAAAAATAATAACCAAAAATCAACTATGTTTTCCATTTCAAAGTACAGGAAAAAAAAAATCACAAACATGAATTACAGCCATTATTATCAATTTTTTAAAGATTTTATTATTTATTTGTCAGTGAGAGAGAGAGAGAGCACAAGCAGGGGGAGTGGCAGGAGCCTGACATGGGGCTCAATCCCAGGATCCTGGGATTGAGCCCCACATCGGGCTCCCTGCTCTGCAGGAGACCTGCTTCTCCCTCTCCCACTCCCCCTGCTTGTGTTCCCTCTCTCGCTGTGTCTCTGTCAAATAAATAAATAAAACCTTTAAAAAAAAAAAGACTTTTTTTTTTAAGTAATCTCTACATGCAACGTGGGGCTCAAACTCACAACTGTGAGATCAAGATATGCATGCTCTACCAACTAAGCCAGCCAGTCGGTCACCCCCATTATCATTTTAGACCAACAACTTGACAATGCAAGTTGAAAAGATGGCCCTTTTCAAAGGTGAACAGGAATTCATTACATGAATCAAGTAGTTCAACATAGTTGGAGCTTGAACTGAATTCCAGGGAAGGAAACACAAAGGCTACGAACCTGGCAAGACAGGGAGAGACTAAAGATGGCATACTTTATCCTTGAAAGTTCAGACTGTATCTTGCAGGTGTCTCCCAAACATCAGTCCTTCATGACTACCATCACAATTTTGCTATATGTGATACCATATGTGTTATATTATTTGTTTATTTTTAAGTTGGCTCCCTTTTTTACTTAGATTTATTTGAAAATTAAAGCATAATTTATCCATGAAACCAAAAACTTAATATGCTACTTTTTTCCAACAATTCACTAACTAAATATGCTACTATTGGAATTTAAAGATTTTTTATTTATTTATTTGAGAGAGAGAATGAGCGAGAGAGCATGAGAGGGGGGAGGGTCAGAGGGAGAAGCAGACTCCCCGCTGAGCAGGGAGCCCGATGCGGGACTCGATCCTGGGACTCCAGGATCATGACCTGAGCCAAAGGCAGTCGCTTAACCAACTGAGCCACCCAGGCGCCCTCTACTATTGGAATTTAAAAACAAGGTGTGGGGCTCCTGACTGGTTCGGTCAGTGGAGTGTGCAACTCTTGATCTCGGGGTTGTGAGTTTGAGTCCCACGTTAGGTATAGAGATTACTTAGAGGTACCTGGGTGGCTCAGTCAGGTTAAGCATCCAACTCTTGCTTTCAGGTCAGATCATGATCTCAGGGTCATGAGGTAGAGCCCCACATTGGGCTCCATGATCAGCGGAGCACTCTCTCTCTGTCCCTCTCCCCCCACACACTTGTGTTCTCTCTCTCTCTCTAAAATAATAAATAAATGTTTTTTAAAAAAGAAATTGCTTGGGGCGCCTGGGTGGCTCAGTCGTTAAGCGTCTGCCTTCAGCTCAGGTCATGATCCCAGGGTCCTGGGATGGAGCCTCCCCAAGCCTGCTTCTCCCCCATGCTTGTGTGGGCGCGCACGCACACTCTCTCTCTCTGTCAAATAAATAAAATCTGAAAAAAAAAAAAATAAATAAACGGGAGTGGGGGAGACTTTCTTTTTTTTAAGTAGAGGTAAGGTAAGAAGAAAACGTTTTTTTCCATAAGCAGAATTAAAGGCTACTTCCATTTTGCCCCATAACCCTTTCTCATACTAGTAAGCTCTAATTGTACCACATTAAGGTTGACTATATGTACCTATTTCCTCAAATACTTTAAAAACTACTTAAGGGTAGGGACCTTGGTCCTGACTCCTATATGCCCAGCTCCTAGCAGGATGTCTGGCACATGGCATCCTTAAAAATCACTTTTAGAATAAATGCACACATTAAGTATCATTCATGAAATACTGAGACTCATCATATCAGGCTTTTTCTAGAAAACCATTACAGGTTAAATCAAAACTCAGATTAGACTAAGGGTACCTGGCTAGCTCAGTCAGTAGAGCATGCAACTCTTGATCTCAGGGTTGAGTTCGAGCTCTATGTTGGGTGTACAGATTACTAAAAAAAAAATAAAATCTTTAAAAAAACAAAAAACAAAAAGTCAGATTAGACTAAACAAATTATTTATTTTCCTACCTCATTCCCATTACACATTCATAAAGGAATATGATTCCTTCTTTCTGATGTGGTCGGAGATGATATACAAGATGAGGATCTATCACCACATCCACAATAGGGAAACAGTTCTTATTGAACATCCACTGGTGATTATTGTCAGGTCGTGACATTACAAGAGAATCTTAAGAAAAAGATGAAAGTTTAACTATTAATGTATTGCAATTTTACTTTGTCAGCAACTACATTATCTTGCTTTAATTACTCATAGCCTATAACTATTTGCCATCATTTGTGGCAAAAAAAAAAAGTTGATGTTTAGTAAAACTGATACTAAGCAAGAATAGAAAATTAAAAAATAATCTCATGCTTTACTGCTGTGAGATTTCAGGCAGAGAATTTCAAAGAGCATTCCAAACTTCATTTGCCCCAAAGTATTTCAAAGCCAATGAAATTCACTATTGTTTAGTAAAGAATTCAGTAAGCCACAACATTTAATAGTTCAGTATTCAGAGCAAAGAGAACTATCTCCAACTGAAGTACAGGTTGGAATTTTTCCAAGTTGCACTTGCTAATGCTCACAGCTTCTTATTTTGAAAAGGCACCCTAAATTTAACATAAAGGCTCCCATTATCTTCACTTCTATACACACAAACAATGACTATTACTTCTATTAATCAGAAGATTGAGAAAGGATGACAAATTTTCCATTGACTTCACCATCATTATTTGCTTAAAGTTAATTATTATGTTCATGAATGTCAAATTCATGAATCTCTGCAAAGCAGCAAAAAAAAAAAAGTAACCATAGAATAATAATGTAATTCTGTAGAAATATACTAATACAATTTAAAAGATTAAAATACCACCAGGGCGCCTGGGTGGCTCAGTCGTTAAGCGTCTGCCTGTGGCTCAGGTCATGATCCCGGGGTCCCGGGATCAAGGCCCGCATCGGGCTCCCTGCTCCGCGGGAAGCCTGCTTCTCCCTCTCCCACTCCCCCAGCTTGTGTTCCCTCTCTCGCTCTCTCTCTGTCAAATAAATAAATTAAAAAAAAATTTTTTTTAAATAAATAAATAAAATAAAATACCACCAAAAAATACAAAATCAAATATAATTGGAAAGCAGTTCTCAATTAATAAATCTAAAGTCAGATAATAAACTCATCAAAATTATTTTGGGGATATACTTATACATCTACATCATGGTTAAAAAATGAAATAGATTTTTATTTATTTTTTTAAAGATTTTATTTATCTATTTGACAGAGAGAGACATAGCGAGAGCAGGAACACAAGCAGGGGGAGCGGGAGAGGGAGAAGCAGGCTTCCCGCAGAGCAGGGAGCCCGATGCGGGACTCGATCCCAGGACCCTGGGATCAAGACCTGAGCCGAAGGCAGACGCTTAACGACTGAGCCACCCAGGCGCCCCTGAAATAGATTTTTAAAATAAAACAAAAAGGAAAAAGAGAAGGACAGAAATGAGAATGGAAGATAAAACAGGTTCCAGGAGATTAAATTAATATCCACCAATGCAGAAATACAGTCACAGGAATGACAGTTTGGTCATGTTTACCATTAGCAGTCACCCAGAGGGAATTTTTCTGTGGATCTTCCTAGGTTTCTGAGCAACTAAAAGGAACTCCCATTTTTGAGGTCAATTCCTGGCAGGTAGAGGATTAGGGAGTGAAAATGGAAAATTCAGCCCCCAACATTCCTCTATATTCCAGTAGCAAAGCAAGAGTATATTCCTTGTGTTTTCCTAACCAAGAAATGTCCCCATTTTTTTTTCTCTTTTGAAAAGCACAAAGGGGAAAAAAGAGAAGACAGAGGTGAGGAGAATTCACTTCTCAAGCAAGAAGGACCATAGAATCTAAGTCAACTAACAAAGCATCCATCTTCAAGAAAGGTAAAACTTAAACGACCAATCAATAATGGAACACCAGGGGGCGCCTGGGTTGCTCAGTCATTAAGCATCTGCCTTCGGCTCAGGTCATGGTCCCAGGGTCCTGGGATCAGACTCCCTGCGCAGCGGGAGGCCTGCTTCTCCCTCTCCCACTCCCCCTGCTTGTGTTCCCTCTCTTGCTGTGTCTCTCTCTGTCAAATAAATAAACAAAATCTTAAAATAATAATAATAATAATGGGACACCAGTTCAAATTTTAAAATGCCTCTCTATCTTCACAATAATGAAGCACATCACTTAGTGCTTATAAAATCTTTCATGTTTTCATTTTAAGTCTACAACCTAATTCTACCCTTGGCAAGATAAATAAATGAGTATCATCAACTATTTACCACATACACAAAGGGTTCTTATTATATTATACGCATACATATGTACATGTACACATATATATACAATCACGATAAAATTTTTCATTCAGTCAACAAGTATTATACACAGCATCTGCAGCACTCTATGTCTCTATGGCAGTGATTAGACCCCACATTGTAGACTTTAGGAGACAAAGCCATGAGTGAGGTAAGTGACTACCCCCAAGAAGTCAAAGAACCAGTTAGTTCAGTGGCAAAATCGGGACTCTAACTCACATCTTTGGATAAGCACATTATTCTTTTGGTTCCCCATATCCCTCTATTACGTAAAAGGAAGACAAAGAGAAAGAAGAATAAAGGAGAAGGAAGCCTGTTAAAAGAGATGGCAGGACAGATAAAATATTTGGATAAAAAATAAAAAAGCAGAAGCAGAAGCTTCCACTCTCTTTCAATTAAGTCTCAGATAAGCTCACATAGAGATAGGAATTTTTTTTATTATGTTCAGTTAGCCAACATCCTTAGTTTTTTTTTTTTCTTTTTTTTTTTAGATTTTATTTATTTATTTATTTGAGAGAGAGAGAGAGAAAAAAACAGCATGAGAGGGGATAGGGTCAGAGGGAGAAGCAGGCTCCCCGCTGAGCCGGGAGCCCGATGTGGGACTCGATCCCAGGACTCCGGGATCATGACCTGAGCCGAAGGCAGTCGCTTAACCAACTAAGCCACCCAGGCGCACCAACATCCTTAGTTTTTAATGTAGTGTTCAACGATTCATTAGTTGTGTTTAACACCCAGTAGAGTTAGGAATTTTAATTTGGGGTTTTTATCCCAAATTTGTCAATAATTATTTTAATTTCAGCAATTTCAGTTCACCTTTCTGGCCTCAGTTTTCTTCAAATGCAAAGAGACTGAACTAAATGATCTCAAAGGCCCCTTTATTTCAAAAATCCTATTTCCATAATACTTGCAAAAAATAATTACGTTGCTTTATGTACTTTTTATTTTACTACTAATATGAAAGCAGCCTACTCTATACCCCAACTTTGACATCCACTGCCCTATAATTCAAATTTACTTGTCTGCCTCCTCACCAAATGAGAAGATCTTTGATAACAGTTTACCACTGGGCCCAATGCAAAAAAAGGCACCGAAGAAATCCCTGCTTGCATAAACAATCAAAACAAACAACCAAACAAAAACAAAAAAAACAGGCGAGGGTTTATTTTTTAATATGATTTTTAAATTAAGATTCATAAATGTGAAAATTAGTTCATTAAATTGAATTCTCATGAGTAAAATTTAAATTCTTTACCTGCTATCCCACCATTCAACATTTTAATACACTAATGTATGCTATCAAGACATACAGTCATCAAAAGAGAAGTATAAACATAATCCTGACTCACGAATTGACTAATATTTCTTTTTGCTGAAGATGTCAGATATTACTCAAAATCATTACGTATATATATGTGAATGTGTGTGTATACATCTCCAATCTGTGTATTTTTCCTTCAACACAAAATATGACATTTTCATTACTGTATTCTTAGAATTATACATTTACCTATATGATTCCCAAACTATATTATACAACTTCAACATTATTCCTTATTTCAATTGTTACCTGAATAATATATACTTTCATCTGAAAACTTTAAACAAAACTTAAACTTTAAATTCACATGCCAAATATCTTTTGACAGTAAAAACAGAATATTCAAATTATTTTTTACATCTTACTTGGTACATGTGGGTCATGGCGTGGTTTACAATCTTGGAAACCATTCAGTCTATTTTCCTTTGAACTTGGTTTACAAACACTTTTGAAGGGGTTAGAGAAACACTTCTTGGCAGCTTGAGAAGAACTTGAGATAGCAGGGCTTCCTCCTCCAAGCTGAAAACATCTGCCACTGTTGAAATCATCTGGAGAGATTATACCCATGACTTCTACTTCTTTTCCACCAATCATCACTCTGTGGCCCTCTTCAATCTTTTCAAGCTCTTTGAATTTATATGCAATGCCTTTAAATTGAGAAGGGAGAATGTGAATTTAATTTACGGATACCCTAAGATGACTTAATCAGTGATACCATAGTCACCTTCCCATAACTGTACAGAATGAAAACTGTGCTTTGAATGCAAATAGCCTTGTATAACCCATTAACCAGAATGAAAACATAATTTATCATTTTGTCTAAAAAAAAAAAAAAACTAAAAAATCAGAAGGAATAAATAAGGGGCGCCTGGGTGGCTCAGATGGTTAAGCGTCTGCCTTCGGCTCAGGTCATGATCCCAGGGTCCTGGGATCGAGTCCCACATCGGGTTCCCTGCTCCTTGGGAGCCTGCTTCTCCCTCTGCCTCTCTCTCTCTCTCTGTCTCTCATGAATAAATAAATAAAATCTTTAAAAAAAAAAAAAAGAAGGAATAAATAATAAAGCTATAAAAATGAGCCAAACTCTAGAGAAAGCAAGGCCTTTTTTAATTATTGAAAATGTAGCTAGGGCTGCTGGCTGGCTCAGTAGGTAGAGCATGTGACTTTTTTTTTTTTTTTTTTTTTTTAGGGAGAGATGGGGAGGGGGAGAGGGAGAAAGAGAGAGAGAGAATCTTAAGCAGGCTTGCCCAGCAAGGAGCGCAATGGGGCACTCAATCCCACAACCCTGAGATCGTGACCTAAGCCAAAACTAAGGGTCAGAGAGTTAACCGACTGAGCCACCTAGGCAACCCTCAGTATTTTTATAATAAAAAAATTCTGTTGCAGATAATTCAGTTCAGCCTCAACTCTCACTCTTGTCACTGACCTTCACATACTACATTCCTGAAATGCTGAACCAGTAGTTTTCTCTCCTTTTGTGCCTTTGTATATACTATTCCCTCTTATGTACACCCCTTTCTCATACCCTACAAAACTATTTATCTTCAAATACTACCTTAAACAATTAACTCCTATGAAGCTTTCCCCAGCCTCCTAAGCAGACCTAAATGCTCCTTCTATCTCCCACCGCAGGGAGTAAAATTCTCAATGGAACAATTATCTTACTGCCTCCTATCAATTACATTTGCCTTATCCCCACTAAACTAGAAATTATATCCATTTTTGAATGTTTACTCCTAGCATAGTGCTTGGCACTTAACAGTTACATACTATAAAGTATGATATTATTAAATGAATGAATGAATGAACATATAGAACGGATTTTATAGGGGTGCCTGGGTGGCTCAGTTGGTAAGCGTCTGCCTTCAGCTCAGGTCATGATCTCAGGGTCCTGGGATCGAGCCCCACATTGGGCTCCCTGCTCGGCGGGAAGCCTGCTTCTCTCTCTCCCACTCCCCCTGCTTGTGTTCCCTCTCTCGCTTTGTCTGTCAAATAAATAAAATCTTAAAAAAAAAAAACAAAAAACGGATTTTATAGTAATGGGCCATATTCAAAATGAACAATAAGAGACAATGTCAAAAAACATGGTTGGTATTAAGCATTCTGAATTTGTGAGCTAACTTGTATTAGTACAAATCATCCTGGCAACATTTTATAATAGAATTAATGATGACCTCCAGTGTAGATGTATTAATCTAGACATACCTAGCCATGTTTTTTTTTTTTTTTCAAAATTTTATTGGGTATCACTGAAATTAGATAATATTCCACTCCTGAAATCAACATCTTTCTAACGCTAATCATTTAGCACTGGACTGGGGGGGGGGGGGCGCGGGGAGTACAGTAAGACAAACTGCTTAAACTCAGAAAAATACCAAAATAATCGTATATAACGATTTCATTTTAGAGAAAATGAATCCATGGGATAGGATTTGCTTCACTGAGCTAGGATTCATAAGACTGTTATTAGACTATTATGAGATAATTTAGACATGCAAGTGAAAGAGCATCTTAATCTCACCCTTTATAAAATCCAATCATTTTAATTATGTAACCTCAGATCTATACTAATTTTAGGCCAAATCATAAACATCAGGGAATATCACAATACCTCTTCCAATGTCTTTGCCTTCCAAATCCTTTAATGTAAGTGACTTTCCCTTTACAATGAGAACAGCATCACCTTCCCACTTTTTGTGTTTTTTCTTTGAAGCCTTACACCAAACAACACTGAAATATTTAACTAGGCTATCAGGTTCTTCCTCTTCTTGTCCTTTAGGTACTGTTATTTCTTTAGGGGCTGAGTGAACTAGAATTAAAAAAAAATAATAAAATAAAATAAAAATCACATTGTTAGAGATAGTCAACTTTAAGTAGTAAGGTCATTTGAACAAAAATAAAAGCGTAAGAAAATTAGATGGTACATAAAAATTATGAAAGAATATTTGATCATACTCCAGTTAGTATTTTATAAATTGAGAAATTCAAATGTCAGGTCTAGCATGACCAGGAGAACAATGAATATAAATTTCTTATTATCTCAAAGTTATATAAACTCAGTTTAAGTAGAATAATGTAATTACTGCAAACATTTTAAAACTCTAGGAACTAAAGGTAAATTTTCAACATCCATGGGAAAAATATCTACTTCCAATTTTGAATTTTGGTCTTTTCCCAGGGCTAGTGATATATGGTCCAATCCTCTCTTGTGAAGCTGGGCAGCAGCAGCAAGTCACAGCTCCCTGTCTGCCATGAAACCATGAGGGTAAACAACCAAGACACTCATAACCATTGTTTTTCACTCTCACTATTCAATAAATTACACAAGATAGTCAACACTTAATTACAAAATAGGGTTTGTGTCAGGTGATTTTGCCCAACTGTAGGCTAATGTAAATGTTCTGAGCATGTTGAAGGTTGGCTGAGCTAAGCTATAATGTTCAGTAGGCTAGGTGTATAAATGCATTTTTGACCTACAATATTTTCAGCTTATGATGGGTTTATTGGGACATAACCCCACAAGTCAAAGAAGATCTGTACTCCAGTCTGGTTTCCAGTCCAGTCCTCCCCCAAAACTACCCTTGTTAAAGGCCATTAAGGAGCTCCTTGTCAATAAATTCACATGGTATTTTTTTAGTCTTGATCAGAGTTCTCAAAAGCATTGGACAATGTTGACCACTTACTCCTTGAAATATTGAACCCTTTTTTTACAACTTTCCTAACACATTTCAATTTTTCCTTTTACTTCTTTGGTTGCTTCTTCTTAAACATCTTTGCCAGCTCATCAGACCTGAATTCTAGACCTTCTCGCTGTGCCCTTCTCCTTAAATTAGTTCATCTACTCCCATGGATTTAATACCACCCCTGCATAAACCTGTATTTTTTTTCTCTAGCCCAGATCATGACTCTAAATCTGTGTATCGGTACATAATTGCCCCTCAGACCAGTTTACATGAATGTCTCATAAACATCTCTATGCATCATGCCCACTTGTCTTCTCTCCAAAAATTGCTCCTTCTTCAGTTTTCTCATTTCTCAGTAAGAGTACCACCACCCTCATTCAAGCCAAAAAGTTGGAAATCATCCTTGACATCCTTTACTGTCAGTTCCACAGCCAATCAACCACAGATCCAGGTGATTCTAGCCCCCATTTGGCTCTCAAAGCTCTGTACTGTTTGCCTTCTCCATACCCTCCCCTCTTCAAATCACCATCTCTGATTTGAACTACCGTTCAGGATCTTCCCAAGGCCTACTGAGATCTTCTTTTGCCACTACTCCCTAAACCCATTTTCCGTATTTACTGTATGTATCTATTTTTAAATGTAATGTAAATTTATATTTAAATATACATTTATATTTTTAAATGTAAATCTGATTATGTATCCTTCTTAAAATCCATTAGTCTTAATGGTCTTTAAGAAAACATACTACGTCTAGCCGAAGGGCTTTCTACCTCTTCCTCCAACTTCTATTCACCCTGCCATACAGTTTTTTGTTTTTTGTTTTTTAAGATTTTATTTATTTATTTGACAGAGAGTGAGAGAGCACAAGCAGGGGAAGCAGGAGGCAGAGGGAGAGGGAGAAGCAGGCTCCCCGCTGAACAGAGAGCCCGATGCGGGGCTCGATCCCAGGACCCTGGGATCATGACCTGAGCTGAAGGCAGCCGTTTTTGTTTTTTTTTTAAGATTTTATTTATTTATTTATTTGGCAGAGAGAGACAGAGCGAGAGAGGGAACACAAGCAGGGGGAGTGGGAGAGGGAGAAGCAGGCTTCCGGCAGAGCAGAGAGCCCGATGCGGGGCTCGATCCCAGGACCCTGAGATCATGACCTGAGCCGAAGGCAGGCGCTTAACGACTGAGCCACCCAGGCGCCCCCCTTCCATACAGTTTAAATTTCCCTTACTGCCAAGCTAGATCTTGCCTTATTATTTCAGCATTATCTCAGCAATTAATTATGTGACAAATGATTTAACGTTAGCCTTCCCCACTAAACCAGTCCTGAGAGGAAGGTGTTTTGATTCTGCTCATCACCAGATGCCCAGAACAATAGGTACTTTTCAAAACTGCCATTTTGACTCAAAGTACATCTGACTTCATGCTTATAAAAACACTAAAACAGAATTATCTTAAAATTAATTTTCATGAGAAAGTAGCTTTAGAAATTAACTATGAACTCATCTCCATCATTGCCCATTTTTATTTTCATTTTTATGAACTGTTACCTTCAGGATTATTTTCCATGTAAACTTTTTAACAAAGATTTGATTCCTCAGTCACTTTTTTATGAATCATATTTTACTGATTATAGCTTTTGCCAACATGAGTTTTTAAAACCGTAATTTCTACCAAATGCAGTTTTGCTAAGTCAAATTTTGAATACCTAAATATTAACAAAATTGTATTACTCCATCAGTTTCTAGTCAAGAAAATTTATCAGTTTTTAGGTAATTGGTAGTTATCATTTGTTGATTATTTTTGCTTTACCAACCTGGAGTTTCCCAGATAAAGTTTTGAGGGTTTTTAGGATTAACAAAAAAGGGATGCTCGATCAGTTTTTGAACTCTAAAAAATTTTGTGGTATGCAATTTTAGCTAACTTTAGTTTTGTCTTTGCATTATTTCTACCAATAGTAGTCCATGTGCATTGAATGATAATACCATTTTGCATTTTTAAAATTTGTTCCTATCTTGTATTACATTATCCAAGAAGAAAATGTGATTGCTCAAGATTGCTGTAAAACAAGGGTAATAAGTATGTCTTCATCAAAATAGCTGGAAAAACATCCAAATACCCTGTTACATTCCCAAAGACTAAAGAGTCGACTTGTTATGTCCAGGACCCTCCTTGCGCCAAGAAAAAATAAATAGAAGACAATAAACTGAGAATTCAGAAATTACTTATAATTAACTTTGAAATACCATAGATGGGTTAGCCTGGTGATGGGTATTAAAGAGGGCACGTTCTGCATGGAGCACTGGGTGTTATACGCAAACAATGAATCATGGAACACTACATCAAAACTAATGGTATAATGTATGGTGATTAACATAACATAAAAAAAAAAATACCACAGATTCTCAGATACAGCCTTTCTTCTGTAGAACAGTAGGAGGAGGAGAAGAGCATGAACTAATCCACCTGGGTTTGAATCTTGAGTTTTCCCACTTATAAGCTAAGTGACCCTGGACAAGTTACTTACCACTCTATGCCAGTTTATGAATCTGTAAATGAATGTTAATACTAATATCCACCTCACAGATTTGTTGTGGGCATTAGATTAGCTATTATTTGTAAAACCCTTAGAACAGTACTTGACATGTAATAAATACTCCCTAAATGTTAACTACCATCATCATCATCATCATCATCATCATGTCTTGGTTCCTTTCCCATTTAATCCCATTTTAAATGTAGGCCATTAAGGCAGTGAAGAGAGAAAATTCCAGGGGCGTGTGGGTGGCTCAGGTGGTTAAGCGACTGCCTTCGGCTCAGGTCATGATCCCAGAGTCCTAGGATCGAGTCCCGCATCGGGCTCCCTGCTCATCAGGGAGCCTGCTTCTTCCTCTGACCCTCTCCTTTGGCATGCTGTTTCTGTCTCTCAAATAAATAAATAAAATCTTTAAAAAAAAAAAAGAGAGAGAGAGAAAATTCCAAAGAGTAGAATAAAGATATTAGAAGTTAAACATATAAGGAGCAAAACCCTCCTACATCTAGACTACCTGTAATACATAAAATTTTGACTAATTTGCTACATTCTAGACTAACCATCCCTAACAATCCCACTCCAACTGTAATTTTTATTTCTAAATCGTTCTAATCTATTTCCCCTTGACCCTGTAATGTACTTTGCAAATCAACACCAAAAAAATAGTCTGTTATATAAACAAGAGACTTGAATGCCTATAAGCAAGATTCACAAGAATGTTCAAAATCATGCTTTGATAAAAGAGGAAGGGGGAGATGCTGCCATTTTAATATTGATAGTGGATATGATCATCTTAATGATTCCTAAGCATAGTTACTCTACAGTTGGATGGCTTAATTATACATTCCATATAGCCAAGACTTTAATATTTTTTCTTTCAAAAATTCTAAATACAGGGGCGCCTGGGTGGCTCAGTCGTTAAGCGTCTGCCTTCGGCTCAGG
>NC_058406.1:146678340-146794740 GCF_002201575.2 Neomonachus schauinslandi
GGGGCGCCTGGGTGGCTCAGTCGTTAAGCGTCTGCCTTCGGCTCAGGTCATGATCCCAGGGTCCTGGGATCAAGCCCCGATTTGAAAAAAATCAGGCTCCCTGCTCAGTGGGGAGCCTGCTTCTCTCTCTCCCACTCCCCCTGCTTGTGTTCCCTCTCTCGCTGTTGTCTCTGTCAAATAAATAAAATCTTTAAAAAAAAAATATCTCATCTAATCAAATTCAACAAAGACTGTAAATACTCTCCCAAATTGTATTTTAAAATTACTAAAGCCTACCAGACTTTTAACATACATTAACATATAAATACAACATAAATTTAAGGTTTGAAACATAGTTTTTATTACACTAAAAAATTTACAATCATTAATATACAAATTCCTCTGAACCAGTAATCATCCATGGTTTTATCTTTTTTTTTTTTTAAAGATTTTATTTATTTGAGATAGAGAGCGCCTGCTTGCATGCACACACATCAGCAGGGAAAGGGGGAGAAGAAGAGGGAGAAAGAATCTCAAGCAGACTCCACGCTGAGCACAGACCCCAACCTGGCTCGATCTCAGCACCCTGAGACCATGACCTGAGCCGAAACCAAGACCGACACTTAACCAACTGAGCCACCCAGGCGCCCCCATAGCTTTCTTAATAAGAGAGATTTAATGTCATCTAAGTATCATTATGAATAAAATAAACCTAGAAGATCTTTCTTTGCATTAAGTATTTTCAGAATGATACTTTATGAGCATGGCAGGGACTATACATTTCATCACATTTCTCAGTACCTCTTGTCAAAGCATATATGCAGTAAAGGCTAAAATAGGAAAAAAAAAAAATCAATAAAACTACAATATTTCCAGATCTCAAAACTATCTGCTCAGCATTTTATTTTTTTTTATTTTCTGCTCAGCATTTTAAACTCATCTAAAAAATCAGAAAAGTTATTCATTAATTTCAATTCTGACATTCCAATCATTGAGCATGCACAGGTTTATTTTAAAAAAAAAAAAACATACACTGTTAAAGCGTAAAATGGTACAATCACTTTGGGGAAATGCCTGGCAGTTTCTTAAAAACTTAAACATAATGATCTTCCCTAATCCAGCATTATGTCCACAACAAATTTACACAAGAATACTCAGAATCTTTATACATAATAGCCATAATCTGGAAATAGCCCAGAAGTCCATCAAAAGATAATGGATACATAAACTGAGGTATATTTATACAAGGGAATACCACTCAACAACAGAAAGCAATGAACTACTATAAGAGGGTGAACAAACACGGGTATTAAAAACATTAAGATAGGTAAAAGAAAAGAGAAACAAAGGGTATACACTGTAGGATTCCAATTATATAAAGTTCTAGAACAAGCAAAACTTATCTATGACTTTTTAAAAATTAGAACAATGGTTGTCTGAGGTGCCAAGGGATTGATCAGGAAGAGGCAGGAAAGAACTTTCTGAGGTAATAATAACATTCTAAATCTTGATAGGGATTTAAGGTACACAGGTAGAGTCACCTGTCAAAAGTCATTATTTAAGATTTGTACATTTCACATTTGCAAATCTTACCCAAGACACACACACACACACACACACAAATAAATACTGAATTCCAGTTGATAATACTTATGCTGAAGTGTTTAGGCATAAAAGATTCTAAATAATTCTCCAACTTGTTTTAAATAACCATTTTATTTTTAAAAATGAATTGATGGATAGATGGATGGATACATGATAAAGCAAATATAGCAAAACAGTAACTGTAGAATTTAGGTGGTAGGCACATGAATGTTTACTGTAAAATGTTTTTAACTTTTTCTATGTGAAGAGTTTCTTAATCTTTGTAAATTTACACATAATTTTAAAACATGAAAGGTGTACTAACAAAGTATAAGTCTAATGATATTATCTATTTTAGTTTAAATTTGGGGGGCTAACTTGGGTGATATTTTTATTTTACTTATTTATTTGGCTTTTCACTACTTACAAAGCAACTGAAAACTAAAAATAATACAAACTCAAATTATAGCTACTAGCTTTAATCAATTTAAGATATATAAAAATATACTGAATCAATTTCTCAAAATCATATGCAAAGATTTAGCATGACTGTTAACATTTAATTAGGTTGTAGATCTTAAGAATTTACTTTTTTGTATTTGTTAAGTATTACAACCATATTTCATCTCATTATTTTTAAATATTTACTGTCAAATTCATCATCAAATACTAAATTGATTTTAAGAATTTGTGAATCTTAACATTTGAAAAAAATATATTATGATATTTAGACATGGTACATTTTGTGTCTACTATAAACACAATTATTTAAATAAATCTATTTCAATTGTGCCTCATCAAAAAATTTTACTTCAGTGATACTAAATTCTTTGTCTTATGGCACATAAAGAGTACACATAGCAGTACAATGTATCACCCTGTATTTAAAAGAATATGTATTAACAAAGTATTTAACCACCATCATCTACAGTATATATTAAATACAATTTATCACACTATAAATTATTTAAACATGTCTATTTAAAATTTGACATTACTCTAAAAGAAGGCACATGGAAAAATTCATAGTCTAAACATTTTCACATAAGTAAAGATGCAACAGGGTAGAGTGAAATCTTTCAAAAATGAAAATAACACCAAGTTTATGTCTCATACAAAAAAACAAAGTACTTATTTTGAATATTTTACGAAATCTAATGGCATGTTTAAAAATTTTTTTAGAAGATTTTATTTATTTGACAGAGAGAGAGCATAAGTAAGCAGAGAAGCAGGCAGTGGGAGAGGGAGAAGCAGGCTTCCTGCTGAGCAGGGAGCCCCAATGTGAGACTCGATCCCAGGACCCAGGGATCATGACCTGAGCCAAAAGCAGACGCTTAACCAACTGAGGCACTCAGGTGCCCCTCTAATGGCATTTTTAGAAATGAAAGAGCTTCATTAACTTTTTCAAGATGCCATTGTAAATTATACCTAATTTAAAAGAAAATCAAGGGCGCCTGGGTGGCTCAGTTGGTTAAGCGACTGCCTTCGGCTCAGGTCATGATCCTGGAGTCCCAGGATCGAGTCCCGCATCGGGCTCCCTGCTCAGCAGGGGGTCTGCTTCTCCCTCTAACCCTCTTCCCTCTCGTGCTCTCTGTCTCTCATTCTCTCTCTCAAATAAATAAATAAAATCTTTAAAAAAATAAAAAAAAATAAAAGAAAATCAAGTTGTAAAAATAACAATGTGTTAAGATCACAAGGATAAGAAAAGATAGGAAGGTGGCAAAAATAACCTATCCACTATCCAATTACTAATATACTAGATGAAATAATATTTTGACTTAGCTTATTTTTCCAATTTAATATTCTTCTACAGAATCAAGTCTACATTTTAAAAATAAAATCACTCTTCCCTATGTTTTCTGACATTACATTTCATAGGTAAAGACCATGGCATTTAAATTTTGGCAAATTAAAATTAAACAAGATTGACTCAGAAAAATGGCGGCATGTAAACTCCCTGAAATGAGTACAATTCTGGTATTTAAACATATGTAAAAATAAAATTTTTTATTCTACTCAGTCCCTAAATGCTAAGGAGTCTGTCACCTGACGCAGCCAAAGAAACAACAATCTTGAACAATGCTGGAGGAAAATATGATGGTAGAAGACTATGTTTACTCTATTTTATGGGCAGGAAAAAAACTTTCAAGGGCAATTTTGTATGTACATTTTTACCTTCCACACTGATTTTAGAACCTAACCACACACAAAAAAATATGTGTTGCACTTTCTTTGAACATAGAAATCTCCTAGAAACATCTCATGGAATTAATGTTCCACAGAACAGAGCTTGGAAAACTGATGTGGCTGCACTAAGTCAACATTCAAATTGAACATTCACATCAATTCTGAGTAGCATGCTGAGATTATAATATGAATTCCATTACATATGGTAATTTGCTTTCAATAATTTCATAAAGTTAAACCTGACTACTTTAAGGATGTATTACTAGAGTTATATTGTAAAAACATTAAATTAGAATTATAAGATTCTAATCTGTTGAGTCCAGTGTTTAGGCTCAAAGAAAAGTCATAACATAAAGACGAAAACTACCAAAGAGAGACATCATATTACATATTCAAGGCATTTTTATAATAAAATATTTAACTCTAATAGCAAATATAAAATGCCAATGAAATTAATCAATCAACAAGCTAAAAGAGTACCAGGATAGTCCATTTTATTTTTATTCTATTTCAATAGCCATAACCTAAATTCTAGATTTAATTTCCTCTAACTAAATGCCCACCCCATAAATGCTATTATAACACTAATTCAGAGCTTTAATTTACATCCCTCTAATCAAAAGCCTTCAATGACTTCCCATTGTACATTCAACTGTGATTATTTAAAAATAGCATTCATTGTAATCCATAATGTGGCACCAATCAACTTCCAAACTGATGTCCCTCAATTCACCTTCAACCATTTCTCTTTTCAACACATTTTTTCTGAGACTCTAGTATGATTTAGGCACCTAGCTACATTCCAAACACTCTGTTCTAATGGTTTTCGAACATTAGCTTGCATCAGAATCTCTAGAGGGTTATTAAAACAGATTGCTGGGCTATACTTCCAGAGTTTCTGATTGAAAACTAATGGATTTACATTTTTCACAAATTCTCAAGTGATGCTGATGTTACTGTTCAGCTCTACCCTTGGTAAACCATTACTCTACTCCAAAGGCCACAAACTGGAAGCCCACTGGCTGAATGAGGCCCACTCACATGGGTGTAGTGTTTTTAAAACATTCTGAATTATTTGCAAACATTTTTAAGTTGAAAAGTTTCACACAAAAATGAAGACTTCCGGCTTATTCCTGCATGTCAAAATTCTGCTGGAGCTAAACAGTAGCTACTCATTTAATCCTAGTCCAGGTAACCAAGCCCTAACTGGCCCTCTCTACACCCACTTAAAATCACCTGGCCTACCACTGTATTTGTGCTTGTATACCCTGATTCACTCCTATTCTCTATGCCTTTTTCCATGTTGCTCACTCTGACTTAAACATTCTTTTCCATTATACTAAAATTCTGAACTCCATTCTAAAGCTTGGCTTAAAAATTCTTCCTCAACAAAGCACCAGCAAAAATGGAATATATATATTAAAGATTTAACTTAAATTTTTTTTTTTAAGATTTATTTATTTGACAGAAAGAAAGACAGCCAGAGAGGGAACACAAGCAGGGGGAGTGGGCAGAGGGGGAAGCAGGCTTCCCGCAGAGCAGGGAGCCCAATGTGGGGCTCAATCCCAGGACCCTGGGATCACGACCTGAGCCGAAGGCAGATGCTTAACAACTGAGCCACCCATGAGCCCCAGATTTAACTTAAATTTAATGTGTGCTTTAAGAATTAAGATTTTATTTATTTCTGCAAATACTAAAACAAGCAGTATTTACAAAAATATTATAGAATAAATCATAACTATTTTTTGCTATTTCTATGTAGAATTTTAATTTTGTTCATTAAAACTTTTTACTGTGATTTTTACTGTAAAATAAATCTTTTTTCAGAATAAGACATTAAAAATGAATGAAGACATTAAATCTTATAGCCAAAATATATAACTGTTCCAAAAGAACATCTTATTTTGCTAGACAAAAAAGGGAAGAAGTTTGGGGGTAACTGATAAGTCCCCTGGTTTTGTAACCTATATGAATCTTTAAAAGCAATTGTAATGAAATAAACACTTCCATAATTTTTTCACAAGGAAGACATTTTAGTGGATTTTTACTTCTATGGAACAGCAGGGGGGAAAACTACAAAGAAACAAAAACTGAGTGCTGGTCCTTGCTCTGCCATAAACAGCTTTGTTACATCAAGTCACTAAGTTCTCCCTGGACCTCAGTTTCAATACCTCTAAATTGAAGAGATGGAAAAAAGTGATTTCCAAGTACCTTCCATCTCTAAAATCCTATCACTTCTTCAAAAACAGGAGAGCATAATAATCAATGTCATATAGGCAAGCTTCTGTTAATCAGACTAGTATTGCTTCTAAATTAGACTGACTTAAAAACCTTGAACTACAGCTTTCAAAGCTCTAATTTAAAATGTTGAAGGCTCAGAACTTTGAAACAATATATATGTTTGTATATCTATTTATGTATGTTCTAATTTAATGATCAAAGTAAGAAATCTTTTTGTAAGGCCAACAATTAAACTTCTTAGAAAAAAATTGAAGACAAAATATATAACCATGCCAACCAATCAATAAGTTTTAATATATCTCAAAAGAAAATTAAATTAATTAGAAAATCATGTCAAAAAAGGTTTTTTCACAATTGAGATTAACAACACTTTTAAGAGTATGTATTCTGCTTCAGGATATTCCCAAATGAAAGTAATTTGGCCAAAATTAAAATCATCAAATTGCAAGACTGAAAAAAAATATTAGAGACTATTATATTCAGGCAGATCATGCCGTAAGCGAACTGCTTTCAGCTTCTCCACTTCAATTTTTGCTCTTAGCAGCTCTTCCTCTAGCTGCTGCCTTCTTTTCAATCCATCCCTCTTCTCCTGAACATACAATCCAAAATTTTTTTGATTTTCTAAAATTATCTGATGCTCCTCTTTCAACATTTGCAGAATCTGAGGATCATACCCTAATTGTGACCTAAAGTGTTCTCCACGCTCATGCCGAAAAAAATCATCTCTCCTTGGGATAGAAGATGGAGACGATGTCATTCTCATATCAACAGAGGAAAGTGACGGCGACAAAGATCTTTCCATAACATGTACTAATTCATGGTCTTCTCTTTGTTCTAAAATATCACTCTGTTGAGAATTTAAAACCAGTGGAGGAGGGGGCTTAACGTCTTCTTCTTGCTTCACCTCTACTGTAATAGCAACTGGATGGTGATCCAACATTACCTGTAGTGAACTCGTACCAGCCTGTGCTTCCTCATCCAAGTTTGCACTACAGCACACAAAAAAGCATTATAAAATGTAAATCAAATGAAGACAAGAGTATATTGATAGCATAATTTCATATTTAGTATACATCAAAGTGTCAAGCTTTAGAGCTATAAAGAAAATAGTGAAACAAAAAAAATTTTAATCCTTGGAATAACAAATTAAAGTGACCACATTTAAAATTTCAAAAATATATACATATAGCTCTCACACATCCTTAACTTTAAAATTGAGTTCTTAAAAGGACAAAAAATTACAAATATTACCCAAGGCCAATGAGGTAAATAAAAAGAAAAGCCTTTGTTTGCTTTCAAAGAGACAGCACATGTTCCTACAAGCCTAACTTTCTTAAATGGCATAAAGGGCCATTTACTGTACTTTGGGCCTTGCTATCCCCATACCTCAGCCCTAGATCCCCTGCTTCTGCTCTCCTGGACTGATTAAAAATCTAAAAATCACCAAGGTCCATGACTCCTAGGATAATGGAAAGTCATCTATGGGAGGTATTGATTTCTACATCTGTCCAAAAAAAGAAAAAGAAAAGTCCAAGTTTTTGTATGGCTTTGGGTATGCCCAATAATCAGGTTATTATCCTAACTATACAATTTCAGATACCATGGTGTTTATCCTTTACCTATCCTAAATTACTTGATTCCATAGCCCTTTCAGTCTTTCAACCATCAGTCACGTAAAGTTCACAGGGAAAGGGCTCAAATCCACCACTGTATCCCCAGCACCTAGCATAATACTGTACTTGGAACCTAGCAGGTGCTCATCACATGTTGAATGACTGAAAAAAATGGTTTTTTTTAATGAACTATTTTTAACTGGCTTATATACTATATATTGAAAGTCTGTTAAATTTACATGTAATTTCCATAAAATATGCACTTCTATTAGAGAAAACTAGTTTCAGCATAATTTAAACTTTGATGTAACATTATTGGTTATGACATAAACACAATATATCTTAAAATTTTACTTTTTTAAAAAACCAATTTTATAAATAACATGAAGCCACTAATTAAGAATATATAATCTTGTTTCTTGAGGGTTTTTTTAAATTTATGCTTCTGCCTAACTTAAAAATAAGTTATAGAGGAGAAAGAGATTATTGGAACAGTAATGAAAAAAATGCTATACTTAACATTAAAGAATCATTAAAGAATATTTTACAAATGATAAATAAGTAACACAGTTAAAAATACCTTCACCCTACATAGATGATTAAAATGCTGGAACAAGTTCAAGCAGAACATAAGGAAAAAAATTAAAACTCCCCGTATATCACTTACTATTGGCATTAAATTGCCAGAAATATCAGATATTGAAGAGATACAAATAAATAATAAGATATAGTATGTTATGAAAAATCTATTTGTAGATTACATAAATTCCTTAATTTTCATTCTTTTTGTCATCTTACGCTTTTCAAAAGAAAAACAAACCAATATCAATACAATATCAATGTAATTCAAAGTAGTAAGGCTTCCCTTTATTAACATCCCTAGATGTTTTCCTAGAAAGGAAAAAGGTTAAAACTACAAATGAAAATGAAAGTTTTAAAAATCCACATAATTACTATCCAAATTAGTATGTATAATGGAGTATAAGACTCACTATTAGACATAGACATTATACTCTCATGTATATTTTAAAATGCCTTTTATCTAAAATATCCCATTCCATTTTCATTGAAACATTATAAGTAGGCATAACAAAGTAAAAAAAAAAATGTTTTAGAGAAGGTCAGAAAAAAGGATAAATGGAAGGACTTCTAAAATTTATGAATTTTGAAGATCAAATAGACTGCAAAAACACAAAATATAATCTGATACTAGAGAGAGGTAAAAATGAGGAAATATATCAATACGCTATAAAGGTAGCCTTACAAAATAGGTATATATCTTTAAATATATTAAATATAAGCAGTAATATTTTCCTTAGCTAAGAATGGAGTTTAGTGAGATTAACAGGCATATTTATATAGCATAACTAAGATTACAGATTATAAACTTCTGAGAATTAAGATTCAAGATGTCACTCAAGTAATAACACATTAAATATGTAAATAAATGAAAATGCTAATACAGAGAAAATGGCAATGTGGACACTAACACAAATAAGCACTTAAGTGGCATATTTCTAATATTCTTTCCTTTAAAGTAGGAAAAGCTGTTCTTGCTTAAACAGCAGGTTTTGTAATGTATAAATTAAATAACTCATTTTATCAGAGCAATGTTGTTATCCCAAAAGACTGATTGTGAATATGGTTACAAACAGTCAAAATGTAAATAGATACTTGTATATTATTTCTTCTACTATACTCACTGTATTTTTAAAATATACAACTAATTAAAACTACAGGTTCTATGTATAGTCTTCAAATTATAAAAACCTATACTTAATACCCAAAAGGTAGTTTTATACCAGTAATGCAAAAGCCAGTTTTCTCTATGGTTTGAGGGGGACAAATTTTTAACAAGTAGTACTGTATAAAAGTCCTACTGTGGAGTTCTTTGGATACCCAGCAAATTAGGATTAATCATTTCTCATCACAGAGAACATTTTAAGCACTAATGAATTAATACACTGCATCCACGTTCCAGATTCCCACTGGTGATTTTTTTTTACTATGTTATCTACTAGAAGTAAGCAGTATATGGTAAGAAGCTGGTCTCAAAAAAATTACCCTAGTGAATTATAAAAATAACAAATAAGTTTGGCTAATAAGTTTTTTGCCCATTTCTCTCCTAACTTCAAAAGGACTTCACAGGTGATGAATAATTTTCTTATATGACTTTCCCACCAAGAAGAAAGTCTTTGTTTGAAATGTTCCTCAACTAACAAGTTTACAACTTGTTTAAATAACCCTAAATGGTTCAGAAAAAGAATGCAGCTGCCATTTTTATCTTTTGCCAGGGGTTAAAATTTGAATTAGAAATAAGATAAGTTTTGAAGATTCCCACGCAAGTAGCTATGTAGAGCATAAATTTAACCAAAAAACCTTTCTATCCCTATAAGAACTTAGTTGCTTATTCATATACTAAAATTCATAGTTTCATATCTTTACAAAATAGTATGGGAGTGCTTACCCCTTTCTTCTTTGACTCAAGATCAAAGTGAAACTAGACCATTAATGAATAAAAAAACAAAAACTTTTTATTAAGTAATCTGAATCCCTAATTAGGCATTAAATTCCATTCCTTGTATTTATCTTTTTTATTTTGAATATGTTAGAAATAATTTAAACTGTCTTAATATATACAATCATGCCATTAATAAATTTACTAAATTATTTATTTTAGGTTTTTAGCTCAATTAATATTCACTAAAGTGCAGACAGTAACAATTCATTAAAAAACAAGGGTTCCATTTCTCCTGAAACTGCTAACTTTACATAAAATTGAAAATTCCAATGAAATATAATCTTAAATGAAATAAGAAAAAGATATCTCTCAGAAGCTAATTAGCAATTTAAATTTAAAGCTTAAAAAGTTTATTATGAGATTATGTTACAAATTTCATCCCATTTATTCCTCCCTAACCTTTACTTTTAAAAACTACAGAGAGAGGGAAGGGGGAGTGGAAGACAATAAAAAGTGGCTTAAATCAAATGCAGCAAAAAAATTCCTTATAGCCTCACATTTCTTTTTTAAGAAAGCAAAACAAAGACACTATTCATTGCTCCCGTAGTGGGGATGCTTACTATGCATATCTCTATCACAACTAAGCCAGAGCCCAATAGATAGGAGGCGCCATAATTTTCCACAAGAAAATAAAATAAAGCTTACCTTTGTATGTGGTTCCTGTCTCTTACCAGGCAAAAACTGGAAATCTGGGGAATCATCTCCATAACTTTCTTGGTTGGCTCAGAAATATTGCCTTTAAAATCTGATTGGGTCTCTTTTTGCTGCAATAGCTCCTGTTTGGCATATTCTTTGAGCCTTTTGTAAAGGGTGCGTAGGCCCTGGGCTGTTCGAGGAGGGCGATCTACTCCAATTGCATTATAGTTTACTGCTATGATATCCCAACATCTATTCTTTTCCACTATTACTGAATGTTTATTAGTGTGTTCTTCGAGAATTTTAACATATGGCTTCACAAGCTTTAGCAAATCAAGCTTTTCAGATAAGGTAAAATTGGAAGATCTAGCCTTTCCTACCATTGTTCTTTTCAAATTAAGTAGGCAGTTTCTGAAACCACCATGCAGCAGCCTTCAGCTCTGCTCAGCTCTTTTCACAAACAGAAAAAGATCAGGCTTAACTAGGCTAGCCTCATTTAGGCCCACGCCTACAGGGGAGGGTTTATTAAAATTCCTCCAGCTTAAGCTGACGCAGGTTCAGGAAATCTGCTTAAGCCAAGCCTGACCTACATAAAGCTTCTCACTGAAGAAGACAGGAAGGCACAAGCAAAACACACTTGTGTATAAAGAGAACAGCTCGAGATAGGATTTAATACACAAAGGTCTAGAGATAAACATGGAACACAGCTAAAAATTAGCTAATTTAGTGAGAATATCGAATTTCCACACATGTATGCCTAGCTGATAGACTGAAACTGCATTGCAGTTATCACTTTAATAAAAACAAAAGAGGAACTGTTTTGTACTATTTGTTTATAAATCCAGTAGACAGGAAAATGAAAAACTAAAGATATGAGTGATGAATGTAATGATTCCTAACAGAGCCCCTAATCACTGTTTTCTGAGCTGCTGTTCTCTTACCAAATCTGCATAATGCTGGTCCTGCTGTCAATCAGCAATTGCATATCCTCTAGCTAGTTAGGTTACACCCACCCAGACTCAGACTTCACAGTAAAGCTAAGCTTCTCCTTCATTCTACAGTCTACAGTAGCCACATTTTTTTCAGTTACTTAGGAAAAAATTTTTGTTCTGAAAATCAGATAAAAATTATGTTTTTAAAGGAAGCGATTATTCTAGCTGTAACGTATGTGAATATGCTAGCCTGCTTTATCATGTGTAAAAAACACCATTCACAGTGAGAACAGAATAATCATGGCTTAAGACTGCACACAACAAAATGGCATTTGCTTTTATTAAATTGTAGGATTTTTATTTTGCTATATTCATACAATTTGGACTATTTAAAAACGAGACACCAGGCTCAAAATGGAGTCACTTATGCTAAGCCTCAGGTCACCTGAGACTTAATTATAGTTTTGGCTCTCCCAAAAATGGAATCTTAAACCAATCAAGAACTATGTGATCAGCACGAGTGAGGTAATCTGCCCGAAAGACTCCTTCCATCTCCTAAAGGAAAGTGAACACAACCAATCCACTTTTTGCCAGGATAATTTCCTTGTTCTCACTCACTTCTGCCTATGAAAGTCATTCATTTTGTACAGCTCCTTAGAGCTCCTTTCTACCTGTTAAATGGGATGCTGCCCAATTCCTAAATCACTGAATAAAGCCAATAAGATCACAATTTACTCACATGAATTTTGTTTTTTAACAAAACTTAACAGCTAGTCTAGCCATTTGCAAGGCCACCAGTTTGCAAACATAGAATGTATTTTCTAATCCCTGTCTGAAAACACAACAAATGTATGCATAACAGTATGTAACAATGTAACATAAACAAGGTAAAAAAAAAAAGCCTATTTTCTTCTCATATACAAGTGTAGGGCCACAAAAATGGGCCACTTTGGCATGAAGATTACTTTGAGTTCAAAGCAATCAAAATCCAGCAGATTCAGGAAAAGCTCTTAACCTCCCCTCTCAACTGCCTAAATTTTACATTGGAAAGGAGCCCGTAGCAGGAAGAAAACAGCAATTGCTCCTTAAGAAACATATCTACTGTATCTCTGTAACAGGGCAACCTTTGTTTTCCATACATATACCCTTACCTTCCTGCTAAAGGTCTTCCTCCCCTTTGTATCCCAATACCCCTAAACCCCCTCCTTAGCTCAGGATGTCATATAAGCCTCAAGTTCCCTGTCTTTAGAATCTCATGTCTGTGTGGATTCCCCATATGTCCAAAACTAAATTTGATTTTCTCCTGTTAATTGTCTCATGTCAATTTAATTCTTAGTCCAGCTAAAAATACCTTGAAGGGCAGAGGATATTTCTTCCTCCCTAACATAGTCTTTAAGCAGTTTTACTGCTCAGTAAATTGCAGAAAAT
Source organism: Neomonachus schauinslandi (assembly GCF_002201575.2). Taxonomy (NCBI): domain Eukaryota; kingdom Metazoa; phylum Chordata; class Mammalia; order Carnivora; family Phocidae; genus Neomonachus; species Neomonachus schauinslandi. The sequence continues at coordinate 146,691,462 of NC_058406.1, forward strand.
AAAAATGCAAATGATGGAGATGCAAACTGAAAACTGACCCACCCCAACAACCTGACCAAAGTTACTCAAAGGAAAGCAAGAACACATGATATATACTGTTTTTAGATAATACTTCGTTATTTTTGGAATAAATAACTGGTATTGTATTAAAAATGAAATACTAGGGGCACCTGGGTGGCTCAACTGTTAAGCGTCTGCCTTTGGCTCAGGTCATGATCCCAGGGTCCTGGGATCAAGCTCTGAGTCGGGCTCCCTGCTCGCGGGAAGCCTGCTTCTCCCTCTCCCACTCCCCGTGCTTGTGTTCCTGCTCTCGCTATCTGTCAAATAAATAAATAAAATCTTTTTTAAAAATGAAATACTAATAAAAATATGAAAAACCATTAAATCTCACTAATTATCAAAAAATGTATACTAAAAATGATTTTCATCCACAAAGATTGGCAAAATTCTTAAAGACTGAAAATGTCAAGTGGATGAGGGTGCAGGGCAAGGAGTTCTCTTTGGGAGTGTAAAACGGCATTTTGGTTTGCAGTCTGAGAGTATTAATATTTTACATGTAAAAACTTCTAAAATTGCAGTAATTTTAATTCTCAGAATCTAAATTAGAAAAATATTTAAATACAAGGAAGAACAGAGCATTCTATGAAGTTGCATAGTATTGAAGGCAATCTAAGAGCACATCAGGTGGGGACAATAAAAATCACTAGAATATGCCCATACTATGGTCTACTCTAGGTAGCACTAAAATAATAGAGGTACATTTCTATGTACTGACAGAACAAGCTCCAAAACACATGGCAGATGAAATGAGCAAGTGAAAGAAAAATACATACAAATATAATTCCATTAGGTTTACCAGAAATATCCAAAGCTAAATATTTCTGTAGGTACAGAAAAAATATACATAGATACAAAATGTAGGTAGGTACATACATATGTATGAAAATGCACTACCAAGGGGCGCCTGGGTGGCTCAGTCATTAAGCATCTGCCTTCGGCTCAGGTCATGATCCCAGGGTCCTGGGATAGAGCCCTGCATCAGGCTCCCTGCTCCGCGGGAAGCCTGCTTCTCCCTCTCCCACCCCCTCTGCTTGTGTTCCCTCTCCCGCTGTGTCTCTCTCTGTCAAATTAAGAAATAAAATCTTAAAAAAAAAAGAAAATGCACTACCAAAACATCTAGAACTCCATTATCCTAATACAGTAGTGTTAAGAAAAGAAAACCACAGGCCCTAAACAGTGTCACTTAGACCAAGTTCCCAAACTGGGGCTTAATACCCATACTAATTGCAGTTTCAACCTCCCCCAGAAATGTGGCCTTAACTGGTCAGTCAAGAAATTTTTCTTTCCACCAGCACCAGTGAGTCTGTCATCTGGATCCTCTCTCCCCCAGGTCCTTTCTCCCCCAAAGAAATATGAGGTACTCTGCATAAGACCCGGTCCCCTAGAACTAGAAAACAGCCTTGTCAATCCTTTTCTTTTGCTAATAACTTTCTTGCCCCACCCTCCTATAAAAACCTTCCATTTTATACAACGCTTGGGAGTGCCTCTCTCAACTTGCTAGAAGAGGTCGTGCGCAATCCATGAATTCTTTAATAAAACCAATTAGATCTTCAAACTTACTTGGCCAAATTTTGTTCTTTAGCAGGCACCATGAGCCATGTATGGTTATTGAGCATTTTATGTGTGGTTAATGGAACTGAGGAGCTAAATTTTAAAATTTACTGAATTTACAATTAAGCAAATAATAACTGCCTATAGACTATAAGACATAACACATCAAACATCAACTGATTCAATGAATCAGTATTTTTTAAATTACAAGTACTTCTCTTCAGATGCAAATGAGTTGTACAATATAAGAGATAAACTTCCCCATGAATATTTGGGTCACATTTTATTTCAAAGGATTTCCAAATTTACAAAGAAATGCTATCAATTCATGGTCAAATATTCATGGCATAGATTTTTTTTGTATCTTCTACATCTGTTGAAGAAGAATTTTAGTGAGACATGGAAAAAAAATTCTACAGTAGAATGTGCTCATTAGGTTAAAAAGTCTGATTTATTGAAATTTTAAAAGAAAAAACTAATATTTTGGGACATCTGACTGGCTCAGTCAATAGAGCATGCAACTCTTGATCTTGGTTGGGGTTGTGAGTTCGAGTCCCAAGTTGGGTACAACGTTTAGTTTAAAAGATAAATAGGGGTGCCTGGGTAGTTCAGCTGGTTAAACGAATGACCTTGATCTCAGCTCAGGTCCTGATCTCAGGGTCATGAGTTCATTCAAGCCCCATGTTGGGCTCCACACCCAGTACTTTTTAAAATAATTAATTAATTAATTAAAATGTGGATTTATGCAATTTAGTTTTTTGTTGTTGTTGCTTTTTGTTTTTAAAGAAACAAGGGGCACCTAGGTGTCTCAGTCAGTTAAGCGTCTGCCTTTGGCTCAGGTCATGATCCTGGGGTACTGGTATTGAGCCCCAATGTCAGCAGGGAGCCTGCTTCTCCCTCTCCTCCCCACTCATGCTCTCTCTCACTATCTGTCTCTCTCTAATAAATAAATAAAATCTAAAAAAAAAAAAAAGAAAGAAACTAATGTTTCACTTCTTACTTTGTTCCACATACATTATGAAAATATTGTACTCTACTTTTGGAAGTAGACTCTATGAAAGCTATCTTGAATATCATCGTCAAAGCCATTTGGAATATGTACGCAAATGCTATGATCACTGCCAGTTTACTGAACTGGTAAAAGAAACAGAACACAGGGGCGCCTGGGTGGCTCAGTCGGTAAGCGTCTGCCTTCGGCTCAGGTCATGATCCCAGAGTCCTGGGATCAAGCCCCACATCGGGCTCCCTGCTCGGTGGGAAGCCTGCTTCTCCCTCTCCCACTCCCCCTGCTTGTGCTCCTGCTCTCGCTCTCTCTCTGTCAAGTAAATAAATAAAATCTTTAAAAAAAAAAAAAGAGAACACAATTCATTTAATGATGTGTTTTTTGTTCTTCACCAGCGCTCACCGGTTGAGTCATGGAAAGTTTTATAAAGAATTATTGTACTGTTGGGCGCCTGGGTGGCTCAGTTGGTTAAGCGACTGCCTTCGGCTCAGGTCATGATCCTGGAATCCCTGGATCAAGTCCCGCATCGGGCTCCCTGCTCAGCAAGGAGCCTGCTTCTCCCTCTGACCCTCCCCCCTCTCATGTGCTCTCTCTCTCTCTCATTCTCTCTGTCTCAAATAAATAAATAAAATCTTAAAAAAAAAAAAAAAAAGAAGAATTATTGTACTGTTAACTCCAACATTTTTTTCAAAGAAAAGGAATGCTTGCCAAACACCCAATAATCAAAGACAAAAAAAATGGTAATATAATTTACATTTTCTAATCAATATCACACTGTCATATGAATGAGCTAAATTTGAAGCTTTGAGGAAAAGAAAAGTATATCTGTGACCTGATTAGATAAAGAGAATATATGTTTAAAGTGAAAATTTTGACCATGCAAATCAGTAAGTGTATACATTTTTCTAACTTGAATCAATAAAAAATTTTAATTGTAATTAAGAGTGATATTCAAATTGCATGCAAAAGCTACAAGAAAATTTTGAAAAATACTTTGTTGATATTCATAAATTTAGAGCTGCTTTTTAATTTATACAATGATCATTTGACTTCAGTGTTAATAATACAGATTTGACATAGTACATTTACTTAACTTGGACAGACATACTTTTGAAACACATATGGTTTGCTGCCAAGTCAAACTGATTCTTCTAAAACAGATGAACTAGTTTTGTATATGAAGATATGAATATAAACAAAATTTTTAAAACTCCAGATAATGAACAACTATGAGCTACGTTTAGAACTTGGGTATACAGGGGCGCCTGGGTGGCTCAGTTGGTTAAGCGACTGCCTTCAGCTCAGGTCATGATCCTGGAGTCCCAGGATCGAGTCCCGCATCAGGCTTCCTGCTCAACAGGAAGTCTGCTTCTCCCTCTCATGCTCTCTCTCTCATTCTCTCTCTCTCTCTCAAATAAAATAAAATCTTTAAAAAAAAAAAACAAAAAAGAACTTGGGTATACAAACCTATTTTTTCAATTGTATTATCAAATCTAAATACTGATCAGGAATTCACAGGTAAAATTCAACAAACTGAGATGTAAATGTAAAATACACACCAGTTTTCTAAAACTTAGTACAAATAATAACTTTTATATTAATTACACATTGAGATGATATACATATTGAGTTAAATAAAACGCATTTACAAAAATTAATTCCATCTCCTTCTTTTTACTTTTTCTTAATGTGGCTACGAGAAAATTTTACAATCTACATACGTGATTTATATTATACTTCTTTTCGACAACAGTGGTCTAGAAGAATATGCACCAAATTATTGACAGTAACTGGTACTGGAAGGAGATTGACTTGGAGGAGAACAGTAAAAAACTATTATTTTAACTGTATTATTAGAAAAGGTTTAAAAACATATTCATGTATTGCTTACATAACCAAAATCAAATTGTAAATAATTCTTACAAACTAAGAAAAACAATGCTATAGAATAATGGATGTAGAATACAAAACAAAATTTAAAGGGACGCCTGGGTGGCTCAGTCATTAAGTGTCTGCCTTTGGCTCAGGTCATGAGCCCAGGGTCCTGGGATCGAGCCTCCCTGCTCAGCGGGAAGCCTGCTTCTCCCTCTCCCCCACTTGTGTTCCCTCTCTCGCTGTGTCTCTCTCTGTCAAATAAATAAAATCTTTAAAAAAAAAAAAAATTAAAGAATAAAAGTACATCCAATATATAAAGAGCTCAACCTCAGAAGCAATTAGGGAGATAGAAATTAAAAGATCACAGTAGTTTTTACGGATTCAAATGGCAAAAGTTTAAAAAGCTTAAGAAAAAGTTAAAAAGCTTTAATAGCATGTGTTAAAGAAGGTGGGGAAATAAATTCCCTCATACAGTAATGATTTTTGGAAGGCAATTTGGCAGACCATATTAAAATGAATGCAAACATGTTACGATCTGACAAATATTTGCCTATGTTCATAAGACCACATGTACAATGATACACACTGCAGGATTGTTTTTAACAAAAATCCTAAATAAACTATGATATATTCATCCCACTGTATACTCTGCAGCAATTAAAAGAATGAGGTACATCTACAAATTCTAAAATTAAAACAAAAATCTCCAAAGCATACTAGTGAAAATTGCAAAGAATCCTCAAGCACAGAACAAAACAAAAAGGCAACCTACTGAATGGGAGTAGATATTTGCAAATCATACATCTGATAAGGGGTTAATATCCAAAATATATAAAAGAACTTACATAACACCAAAAAAACCAAATAATCCAATTTAAAAATCATTTCTCCAAAGTAGACATACAGATGGCCAACAGACACATGAAAAGATGTTCAACATCCCTAATCATCAGGGAGATGCAAATCAAAACCATAATGAGGTACCATCTCACACCAGTCAGAATGGCTGGTATCAGAAAGAAAAGAAATAACAAGTGTTGGCAAGGATGTAGAGGAAAAAACTCTCATGCACTGTTGGTGGGAATGTAAATTGGTACAACCACTGTGGAAAACAGTAGAGAGGTTCCTCAAAAAATTAAAAATAGAAATACCATATGACACAGTAATTCCATAAGAAATTTACCCAAAGAAAACAAAAACACTAATTCAAAAAGATATATGCAACCCTATGCTTATTGCAGGATTATTTACAATAGCCAGGATATGGAAGCAACCTAAGTGTCCATTAATAGACAAATGGATAAAGATGTGGTGTGTACACACACATACACACAACAGACTATTACCCACCCATGAAAAAGAACAAGATCTTGTCATTTGCAACAACATAAATGGACACAAAGGGTATTATCTTAAGTGAAATATGTCAGACACAGAAAGACAAATACCATATGATTTCACTCGTATGTGGAATCTAAAAATCAAGAAAACAGAAACAGACTCATAAATACAGAGATACAGAGAACTGGTGGTTGCCCAAGGGGAGGGGAGTGGGGGAATGGGCAAAACAGATGAAGGGGATGAAGAGGTACAAACTTCCAGTTATAAAACAAATAAGTCACGGAGATAAAAAGTACAGCATTGGAAATATAGTCAATAATATTGTAAAAACGTTGTATGGTGACAAATGGTGACTACATTTTATCATGGTGAACACTGAGTAATGTATAAACTGTCAAATAACTATGCTGTACACCTGAAACTAACATTGTATGTCAACTACACTACACTATAATAAACATTTCTTTATTTCATTTTTAAAAAGTAAGATAGACTGGGGCGCCTGGCTGGCTCAGTCAGTAGATCATGTGACTCTTGATCTAGGGGTTGTGAGTTCAAGCCCCACGTTGGTCATAGAGCCTACTAAAAAATAATAATAATAATAATAATTAATTAATTTTAAAAGAAGTTAAATAAACTGATAAATGAATAGATGGATATATAATAAAGCAAATACAGTAAAATTCTCATTGTAGAATCTTGGTGATGGGTACATGGGTGCTCAATGTACAATTCTTTCAACTTTTCTTCATGTTTAAAAATTATTAAATGTCCAAAATTATCCTTAAAAATAAAAATAGTAGTTAATATATTTTAACTCTTTAGCCATTAAAAATGTAGGAAGTATAAATTTCTAAAATAGAATTTAGATAATTACATCTACTAAATTTAACAATAAGAAATAACTGTGGAGTAGGGGTGATTTTTTCCATGAATTTTTTTCAGGCAAAAAGAGCACTGTGACTACTGAAATTATTTCTAGATCTTAGGACAGTACAAAAAAAAAAAAAAAAAAAGGTATGCCTTATTAATCTGTCTTAGCCCAAATTCTCTGGCAAACAGAACTTGAAACAATGATTAGAATGCTGATGGCTTTATTTGGGAGTTGCTTACACAGGGCATCAAGGGTTTTTTAAAAAGGGAAACTGAGGTAAGGAACTATGTAAAGCAAAGTGCTGGCTACCACTTTACAACAAGCTATGAAAAGATACAGGAGGTCACTTGGCAAATGCATCTACTTGGTACTCTCCTTGGAATATCGCCTAATAGTCTATAAAAACAAAACAAAATAAAAACAAAAAAAACCTCTGAGTAGTCCACAGAGGAAAAAGAGGAATAGATCTGGAAGATTCTCTCCTGTCTCCTATTTCCCACTAGTCAACGTTCATCCCACTAACAATAAACTTCACTGCACTTCCAGACTGTGTCACCCAGCCTCCACAAATATGCAGGGTGCTACCCTTAAGTCCTGTAATAATGGTGTTTCATCCAAGACTGGAAATTGCAGGAGGAACAGACCCTCCCAGAGTATGCCTCATCAGCCTGGCTGGATGGTAGCCACCAAGGAATAGGGCACTGCTGTTCTGGTTAAGTAACATCAGCCTACAGAGAGAGAACAGAGCAGTCTAGGAGGCAGGGGGTATCGAGAGAATCTGAGGAGGCACCTAAGATTATGTTTAATATTTCACAATGCAACATGTGAGGAAGATGAAACAAACAAAAAAATCTGCCACATAAAATAGGGTTAAAAACTAGGGTGAATCCAAACCCTAAGAGTCATTCTGCTGTAGCATTTATATCTCATACTTCATTGCTGTGCTTTGGCGATAACATTCTGTGATATTAAGCACTTGAGACAATCAAAACCTAGATTTCAGGAATCTTAGTAATCCTTACAGAACTGAAGGAGTCTGAGTAAAAAAAAAAAAAAAAAAAAACACCTCAGCCCTCCTCCTGTATTACTCCTTTCTCTCACACAACCACCATACTCACAATACTTCTGACACAAGATGTGGGGAGGTTTTCCCACACCTATCCTACAATATAACTCAATTCTAACACTATCTACCTGGAGATAGCATCAGATCCCACAGGTTAAGGGCTCAGTCCCATAAGACGGGGCCCCTCCCTTCAGATGCCAATCACAAGTTGTTACCTGTACTTCTGACCAAGAGGCTATAAATCTGAGGTTCCCACAACCCCAGGAATTCAAATAATTTGCTAGAGCAGCTCACAGAACTCAGGACAACAGTTTACTTACCATTTACCAGCTTATAAAAGTATATGACAAGGGGCGCCTGGGTGGCTCAGTTGGTTAAGCGACTGCCTTCAGCTCAGTTCATGATCCTGGAGTCCCGGGATGGAGTCCCGCATCAGGCTCCCTGCTCGGCAGGGAGTCTGCTTCTCCCTCTGACCCTCCTCCCTCTCATGCTCTCTGTCTCTCATTAAAAAGAAAAAAAAAAAGTATATGACAAATGATAGAGATGAATATCCAAATGGAAGAGATATATAGAGCAAGTTACATGGGAAGGAGCACATAGCTTCCATGCCCTCTCCAGGTAGCCAGTCTCCCAGCATCTCCACATGTTCACCAACCCAGAAGCTCTCCAAACCTCATACTATTTATAGAGCCTTCCTCATGTCAGGCATGATCTATCATTTAACTCTATTCCCAACCTTCCTCCCCTCTCTGAAGGATGGAAGTGAGGCTGAAAATTGCAAGCCTGTAATCATGGTTTGGTCTTCCTGGCAAACAGCCCCCATCCAAGAGCCCACCAAGAATCACCTCATTAGAATAAAAGAAACTACTATAGCCAGGAAATTTCAAAGGATTTAGTAGGAACCTTATATCAAGAACCAGGGTCAAAGACCAAATACTAGAACAAAAAAATTCTCCTAGTACTGTTATCACTGAGGAAATTAGAAGGGTTGTAGAAGCTCTATGTCAGCAACCGAGGTCAGAGACCAATAAATATATTTTATATTATCTCACAGAGTCAAATTATAAAATTTACTACAACCATGCTACATTAATGTCAGACCTACTCTATACAATCTAGATTTACATACATCTTCATAGAATAGCTCCCTCTTTGGCCAAGTCTTGTTCTTGGGGTAAAAATATTTTGAACGAGGGACACCTGGCTGGCTCAGTAGGTAGAGCATACAACTCTTGTTTCGGGGTTGTGAGTTCGATGCTTAACCAACTGAGTCACCCAGGCACCCCATATTTTGTTTTTAAATTAGGATTCAAAGAGGCAAGTATGAACACAATTCATTCCCCCGAAAGTAGAAGCTGAACACAATTATTATTTCAATTATTCTACATCAGCCCTCCCAAAAGCATAAAGCAGATTCCCAGATTAAAGCTCTGCTCAAACAGGAATACTCCCATTTTACACCCAATTCAAGTAACGGAGGAAGTTTAGACCAAATTTAACATGCTTAATATGCTAGGCAATGAAGAAACTTTCCAAAAGACCTTAGTAAATACATCCCACAAAGTTTATACACCAATAGTTTATAGCCTTGGGAGGAAGGATGGCAAGAGTTATTAGACTATTTGAGAAACTCAGTAAAGCTCTTTAGAAAAATGCACATGTCTCCCTCTGTTTTAACTGCCTCCCTATTTACCTAGTTGGTGAGAAAAAGATTCCTGTTCTAGAGTTAAGAGGATGGCCAAATACACAACACCTGATACTAGACAGGTTTAAATCAACAGGAGTCACATATACTCACAGCGTTGAGGAGGAAGACTGCCACACTCATGCAGGGCCACACAGGGATAACCCTACAGAACAAAGTGAACCACTAGGGGCTGTGGGACGCAGGCTTTGCAGTACCAAGAGGGTGAGGTTTCCCCCGGCTCCTAGAAGAGGATGTGACTGGCTTGTTTAAATAATTCTGCAGCTGGCAGGGAAATGAAAGCTGTTATTCACAGATAAGCAGAAACTGCACCTGATCTATTTAATAATAAGGAGGGTTGTTTAGCTAGGGAATCTTATCCTCAGGAACAGAGTAGAGAAGAGAACTTGTAGTTAGGCCATTCAAGACCCTCCTGATTTTATCAGATATCAAGGAGCATGTAATACTGAGATTTAATTTTTGGCATTATAAAACACCTTCCTCTACAGACAGATAGACACACACACACACACACCCTCTAGAATCCATATTAAGAACCACTGCTCAATATGTATATTTGATTGTTGCCTTTTCCCATGCATGCCCTGTCTTACAAAGAGTAGGCAATGCTTGATACTCAGGAGAGAATTTGGTAACTAAATCTCCTACAGATGGTCCTGGATAATACCTAGTAGTTTCAAATGTTCTTCAAGACGAATCTGAAAAAATTAATGAATAAATGGGGAGAAGGAAAAGCTCTTGCTTACAGCAGAATGCCAACTAAAAAATACAGACGGAATTAGAAAATCTCAACAATCATGATTTAAGCAAGAATCAATGAAAACTAAAACTACTAAGTGAACATTTGATTAAATACAAAATATTAACATAGTTTCGGGGCGCCTGGGTGGCTCAGTCGGTTAAGCGACTGCCTTCGGCTCAGGTCATGATCCTGGAGTCCCGGGATCGAGTCCCGCATCGGGCTCCCTGCTCGGCAGGGAGTCTGCTTCTCCCTCTGACCCTCCTCCCTCTCATGCTCTCTGTCTCTCATTCTCTCTGTCTCAAATAAATAAATAAAATCTTTAAAAATATATATATATATATTAACATAGTTTCAAAGGATCTCCCCACAGATACTTATTAAGTACAAAGGCAAAAATATCTTTATACCAAAAAAACTTGGCAGATACTAATTTATTTAAATAATCAAACTTAAGGGGTGCCTGGGTGGCTCAGTCATTAAGCGTATGCCTTCGGCTCAGGTCATGATCCCGAGGTCCTGGGATCGAGCCCCACATCGGGCTCCCTGCTCCGCGAAAAGCCTGCTTCTCCCTCTCCCACTCCCCCTGCTTGTGTTCCCTCTCTCACTGTGTCTCTGTCAAATAAATAAAATCTCTAAAAAAAAAAAATCAAACTTAATATCACTAATAACGGAATAAATTGACATCATGTGCTCCCTAATGTTATACCAAGAATTATTTTTGTGATATTCCTGCCAAAAATGTATACCTGAATCTATTTATAAGGAAACATCAGGCAAACCCAGACTGAGAAACATTCTATAAATGATTGGCCAGGGGGCGCCTGGGTGGCTCAGTGGGTTAAGAGTCTGCCTTTGGCTCAGGTCATGATCCAGGGGTCCTGGGATCAAGCCCTGAGTGGGGCTCCCTGCTCAGAGGGGAGTCTGCTTCTCCCTCTCCCTCTGCCCCTTCCTCCTGCTCATGTGGTCTCTCTTCTTGCCCTCTCAAATAAATAAATAAATAAATAATTGGCCTGTACTCTTTAAGCACATTAAAATTCTGCACAACAGAGAAGCAAAGACTAAAAAATTGTTCCAGGGGCGCTGGGTGGCTCATTCAGTGAAGCGTCTGCCTTTAGCTCAGGTCATGATCCCTGGATCCTGGGATCAAGCCCCGCGTCGGGCTCCCTGCTCAGCGGGGAGCCTGCTTCTCCCTCTCCCTCTGCCTGCCGCTCCCTTGCTTGTGCTCTCTGTCAAATGAATAAATTAAATCTTAAAAAGTAAATAAATAAAATAAAAATAAAAAATTGTTCCAGATTAAGAGAGACTAAAAGGACATGACAACTAAATACAACACATAAGCCTTAACTAGCAAGAAAAAATGCTTACTTATTCATTTTTTTAATTCATTTTTGATACAAAGGACATCATTGGGACAAGAGGAGAAAGTTGAATACGATCTGTGGGTCACAGGGTAGTACTGTATCAAAGTTAACTTCCTGATTCTGATGGTTGCACTGTTTTACTTTATTATATAGAAGCCTGCCCTTGTTTTAGGAAATACAGACTGAAGAATTTATAGAGTGATGAGCATCATGTCAGCAACTTATTCTCAATTGGTTCAGAAAAATAACACACATGAATTCAGTAAAATTTGTGCAAGTTCTTTGTATTATTCTTCAATTTTTCTGTACGTTTGAAACATTCTCAAAATATCACATTAAAAAGTTTAACTTAAAAGGCACAACAGGTTCAGCTGGTTAAGCGTCCAACTCTTGGTTTTGGCTCAGGTCATGATCTCAGGGTTGTGAGATTGAGACCCAAGCTCAGCAGGAGTCTGCCTGAGATTCTATCTCCCTCTTCCATTGCCCCTCCCCCTGCTCATACATGCGCACACTAAAATAAATAATTCTTTTTTTTAAAAGGCACAACAAAGTAACATTTTTTTGACAATTAGATTATCAAATACCAAAAAGTATAAGTATATACTCATATATAGATTCAGCATCACAATAAATGATACATGCATTGCTCATACATTGCTGGTGGATGGATAAACTTCTAACCTCTGCAGAGGGCAATTTATCATTATCCATCAAAATGAAAAATGCACATACCTTGAAACCAGGACCCTACTTCAAGGTATTTATCCTATGGATATATTCTCACATATGTATATAATATATAGACATTAATTGTAACTTTGCTTGTAACAACAAAAGATCCCAAATAACATAAATATCCTTTAATAAAGCACTAGTTAAGTATATGTGGCATATCCATAATGATGGAATATTAGCAGCTTTTAAAAACCATAAGGTAGTTCTTTGGGGCACCTGAGTGGCTCAGGTGATTGAGTGGCAGACTCCTGATTTCAGCTCAGGTCATGATCTCAGGGTCCTGGGATGGAGCCCCATGTCTGGCTCTGCACTCAGCAGGGGTCTGCTTGAGGATACTCTTCCCTCTGCTCCTCCCCCTCCCCCCTAGTGCACACGCTCTCTCTCTCTAAAATAAACAAATCTTTAAAAAAAGAAAGCAAAAGGTAGTTCTAAATGTACTCACAAAAAGATTTCTAAGATATACTGTTACAGTAAAAAATGCCATGTATAGAGGCGCCTGGGTGGCTCAGTCGGCTAAGCGTCTGCCTTCGGCTCAGGTCATGATCTCGGGTCCTGGGATAGAGTCCCATATCGGGACTCCCTGCTCAGCGGGAAGCCTGCTTCCCCCTCTGCCTGCCACTCCCCCTGCTTGTGCGCTCTCTCCCTCTCTCTCTCTGACAAATAAATAAAATCTTTTAAAAAATAAAAATTAAAAAAAATGCAATGTATAGAACAGTGCAGCTAGTGAAAAATCATTTGTATGGGGAGAATATATATACACAAATATGTTTCCAAATGTATAAAACATCTCAAAAAAGATACCCCCAAAATTGATAACTGGTTTGCCTCTGAAGAAGAGAACTAGATGGCTAGGGATCAAGGAAGGGAGCCTTTTTACTGTATTCTTCATGCCTTCTAAACCATGTGATGCATTACTTTTTAAGTCATAGGGACTACATATTATATTCTATTCATACGAAATATCCAAAACAGGCAAATCCATAGAGACAGAAAGCAGACTGGTAGTTGCCAGGGACTTGTAGCAAGTGGGGAATGGAGAGCTGCGTGCTTAATTGGTCCAGGGTTTCCTTTTAGCATGATGAAGCTGGAATTAGATAGTGGTGACTATTGCACAACACTGTAAATATGCTAAATGCCACTGAACTGTACACTTTAAAATAGTTAAAGTGAATTTTGTTATTCATATTTTATCACAATAAAAAAATTAAACATTTACAAACTAAATATAAATGAAACCAATAAAATTCAAAATCACATAAATTTAATATGATAGTAACATCTTACTGAAATTAAACTGTTATTCACAACATTAATAAGGTACCCACTGATTTGGCGCAGGTTTCTTTCAACAAGCTTTTTCTTCAAGAGGACATACAATGGATCAATTGTTTGGCCATCTTCTCTTTTTTTTTAAATTTATTTGAGAGAGAGGTAACGAGAGAGAGCATGAGCAGGGAGGAGAGGGAGAAGCAGACTCCCCACTAAGCAGAGAGCCCAACGTGGGGCTCAATCCCAAGACCCTGGGATCATGACCTGAGCTTAACTGACTAAGCCACCCAGGCGCCCCAACTGTTTGACCATCTTAATATATAAAACCTGCATTGATAGGAGTATACCACTAACACATCCTGTTCACCTCTGTTTTCATCTGAAGACATGAAAACTTATAATTATTATAAGGTGGCCATGCAAAAGATCCAGCACATGCTTATATGCATTTATTCATATCAGCTAAAAGAAAACACAATATTCTAAACTTCTCCAAGAATTTATAAACCCCTGAGAAGAGACCCAACCATTTCCAAGGACTTTAGACCCAACTAAAAACACTTACCTAATATCCACACAGGAGAGAGATTTTATCACTCCCTTTTTATATCCTTAATCTTCCCCTCTTCACTATCTCATTCCTTACAGCCTATACATACTACTTTTAAAAAACAGTAATAGGGCACCTGGCTGGCTCAGTCAGAACAGCGTGCAACTCTTGATCTCAGGGTTGTGGATTCGAGCCCCATGTTGGGTGCAGAGATTACTTAAAAAAATAAAATCCTGGGGCGCCTGGGTGGCTCAGTCGTTAAACGTCTGCCTTCAGCTCAGGTCATGATCCTGGGATCGAGCCCCACATCGGGCTCCCTGCTTGGCAGGCAGCCTGCTTCTCCCTCTCCCACACCCCCTGCTTGTGTTCCCTCTCTTGCTGTATCTCTCTTGGTCAAATAAATAAATAAAATCTTTAAAAAAAATAAAATCCTAAAAAACAACAACAACAAAAAAAACCTCTCTGGCCCCTATTCCTTCCCTTCACAACCAAATTTGTTTTTACATACTTCATTTACTTATATTCAGTGACTCCATTTGCCTGTTTCCACTCACTAGTTATCTATTACAATATGACTTTTGTTCCATTTTTTTAAACTGTTCTCTCAAATATTACCAAACCCTGAAAACCATAATATTCCAGTAGCCTCTTCTTGACTACTTGACTTCTCTGAAGCATTTCAGAGCCAAAGGACTTACCCAAGGGACTTACCTATAAATTTTCCAAGATCCTTTCATTCAATCATAAAATGTTTTTGAATTCATACTATTTGATTTAAAACTATCTGAACAAGAGAAAGTTCCTGCCTTTGTATTCACACTTTAGTCAGGTAAATAAATAAAATATAAAACAAGAACAGTGTGGTTGAACAGTTTGAGAGAGAATGAGAAGGAATCAGAAAGAATGAAACAATTTCTTTCTGTTTCTACAGAAAGTATTGTTTTGAATATTAGGAAGTCTAGGGCTTCCTGTATTAATTTCTGAGGACTGCCATAACAAAGTACCAAAAACTAGGTGGCTTAAAACAACAGAATTTATTCTCTCAAAATCTGGAGGCCAGAAGTTCAAAATCAAGGTGTCAGCAAAGCCTTTCTCTCTCTGAAGATTCCAGGGGAGAATCCTTCCTTGCCTCTTTCTAGCTTCTGGTAGTTGCCAACAATCCTTGGTGCCCCTGGGCTTGCAGCTGTATTACTCCAATCTCTGACTCCAACATTATGTGGCCTTTTCTCCTCGTAAGGACACCAACCATTAGATTTAGGACCCACCCTAACACAGTATGACCTTATCTTAAGTTGATTACAACTGCAAAGACTCTATTTCCAAATAAGGTTGCATTCACAGGTACCAGAGGTTAGAACTTAAAACACAATTTTTAGGACACAATTCAACCCATTATATTTCCCCTTTAATTTTCTCAAGCCAAGGCGAAGAGTAGAGGCTGTAGACAAGACCAAAAAAAAAAAAAAAAATTTTTTTTCTTTTTAAAGATTTTATTTATTTATTTGAGAAAGAGAATGAGAGAGAGAGAGCATGAGAGTGGGGAGGGTCAGAGGGAGAAGCAGACTCCCCGCTGAGCAGGGAGCCCGATGTGGGACTCGATCCCAGGACTCCAGGATCATGACCTGAGACGAAGGCAGTCGCTTAACCAACTGAGCCACCCAGGTGCCCAAAAAAATTTTTTTTTAAAAGACAGAAGAGGGCCCTTCTAGCACAACCTCCAAAAAAGGCATATACCCTGAGCCATGGATGAAGTCATTAGTGGTAGACCTGATGTGAAATGTTGAGATCCGGGAGCAAACAGTCAAGAAAGAATTCTTGAGATGTGTTTGGTGCAAAAAGGTGGTTTTATTAGAGTACAGGGACAGGACCTGTGGGCAGAAGGAGCTGCAATGGGGTTGTGAGGAAAGGCTGATCATATACTTTCAAGTTGGGAGGAGTTTAGGGATAGTGTAATCTCTAAAGAATTTGGAAGCAAGCTTTCCAGAACCTTGAAGGGCTAGCTATTGTTAGGAAAAAGTCATTTACTACTGTCTAGAAAAACCTTAGTCATGAGATCCTTCAGATGTACATCGGTGGGCCATATGCCTAGAGGATGATTGTTAACATATATCTTGAGGGAGGGGGGTTAAGATAAAGGTAGTTTCCAAAAGGATTTTTATATGTTAAAGACTTACAGGATCCTGGAGGTCGGGCTAATGTTAAGCTAAAGTTGCCTTTTGCCCTTAGCAAAGTATTAACATTGAGGCAGTTGAGTTCCTTGAGGAAGGTCACTCTGCCTGTCCCAAATACTTGTCAATGGGCTATTAAGCTGTCTAAGGAAGTTTAATTTTTTTTTCTTCTGCCTTTGTTCTCCACATCAGACCTACACTTTCATTCTCACACAAGGACTATTATCTGCAAAGGTACAGGGTTATAAGGAGACTTGAAGTGCCCAGTGAAGTTCAGTGGAGTGAAAATATACTCATTAGGGCACTTTCAAGTTGAGAAAGAAACCAAACTTAAACCAGCTTATGCAAAAATGATACTACTGATGAAGTAGATATTAAATATTATGTATTATTAAATTTTAAGAAATACATGCTGAAGTATTTAGGGATGATATGGCATAACATCTGCAACTTATTTTCAAATGATCCAGAAAAAAAATGGACATATGGCGGCAGGGAGGCAAAATGTTAACAACTGTAGTATTTAGGATGATAATTATTCTTTCAACTTCTCTACATGTAGGAAATTTTTCAAAAATAAAAAAGATGATGGGGGAGGGGCGCCTGGGTGGCTCAGATGGTTAAGCATCTGCCTTCGGCTCAGGTCATGATCCCAGGGTCCTGGGATCAAGCCCCACATGGGGCTCCTGGCTCAGCAGGGAGCCTGCTTCTCCCTCTCCCTCTGCCTCTCCCCCTGCTCATGCTCTCTCTCTTTCTCTCTATTTCTGTGTCTCAAATGAATAAATAAAATCTTAAAAAAAAAGAGATGATGGGGGAAAATGAGGACATATTTTAACTGGGACAAACAGGCTTCCATCCCACTTCAAGGTAGATTAGATCTAGGATTAAAAAGATGTGAAAAGGTGAGAAAAAAAAAAAAAAGATGTGAAAAGGTGAATTATACTACATGGATCTCTCATCTCCATACTTTTCTACATAAAACATCCCTCTCCAGTAATCCACCACAAAGCAAGATGTTTCTCACAATGTTCTTTTCCCCAATTAACCTCTCTCTGAATGAGAGGCAGGAGGGTGTCAGGAGGTTGGCAAAGATTCCCCAGTCCAGTAAATGTACTAAATCAGAGAAGGGATTAAGGGATTAGGAGTTGAGTAAATTAACTCCCTCTTCAATTTATCTTAACTCTTAACTCCTTTCTCATATTTAGCAGGTTAAAGAGTGAGAAACTATAGTAAAACAAAAATAAAACAGGAAATCAGTAACACAGAATGTATTATAGTCTAAATACCATTCTCTGGTGAAGAGATTAGCTACCATAATAGAAAAAGAAAGAGGCAGAGGTGGATCATTATCTGCCACAGGCTTGGCAGTAGAGAAAAAAACCTGGGAAAACAGGATATTCACTTAACAAAGATGGAAGAAAAATAAGAGGAAGGGAAACAAACAGAAAAGAAATGAGAGAGCCAATCAATGAGACAGTGCAGCAGCTAAGCTGCCATACCCAGAGCTGTCTTCAGGGATCTCAGATCCCTACAACCAGCTCCAAAAGTGCTTCTCAATTTTGTCCTAACACCAGTCACAGCTTTTGAAAAATTTTAAGAACACATAAATGAAACTATGAATCCTAGTCAGATGGGAAAATACAGAATTCCTTTCTCCCCCAACAAGAAATGAACCCATTCATAGGTAAAACTTACTAATCCTCACAAACCTCAACTTCCTTCAAAAGGTTAAGTGCTTAAGGAATCTCACTGATTTGCACAGGTATCTTAAGGATGACAATCACTCTTGTATAGAACAGCAGATGGGAATCTCTCCCTGAATCTGTTTATTCAACCAAAAAATGAATGTCATTTGGAAAAATGTAGTCTTATGTTGTCTTTCAGAAGGCCATATAAACACCAGTAAATAACCCTATTTATTGTTTTAATTACTTCTAAAATATTAATCTCTGACAGATAAAAAAGAAACAATCATTATTTTAACTCAATTCAACAATGCAAGGAGGGAGCATCTGTTAAATCCTTGGTTCTCCTTCAATTATGTACCTTCATAATACAAATCTAACTGATTTGCAGCTACTCCATGAACTATTATTAATTAACAATTTTACTCATTTCAACTTCACCTCTCCAACTTAGAACTGTTAACATGGTTTTTATTTTTTATTTTTTTTAAACAGGCTCCATGACCAATGTAGGGCCTGAACTCATGACCCTGAGATTAAGAGTCATACGGTCTACTAACCGAGCCAGCAAGGCGCGCCAACATGGTTTTTATAATTTTTTTAATCAAATCTTTAAACAGAATTTATTTTGGTACTTGAGGAACAGACCATACTTGACCAACAAGTTCACAATGAACAGTCTTAGATACCCACTATAAAGTACAAGATTTGAATTACGTGGCTATTAATCCAATCACTAAAGAAATTATGACCAAAAAAATCTGAATTGCCAACAATCTAGAGGTATTACAACACTTTTCAAATATAACATTCATTCTTGAAACAGTCAATTTAAATAATACTATACAACTGGTCAAGTGTAAACCTAATCAATAAAAAGCAGTCTTACCTGTATGAGGCGGATCTAACTTTACCATTACAGATGCTTCAGAACAGTGTTTCCCACTGTAATTATGCCCATGATTAATTTCTCTAGCACTTCCCTCAGTAGGCAGATTTAAACTGCATATTCTGGGATTATTTTGTAACTGGAGGAAGGTGTTCTTACTTGCAACAACCTAAAAGAAGAAAGTATTTATTTTATGCAGAAATTAAATCTAATCTCCCATATTTTTACATAACAGATTCCTAATTTAAAATATAAACTACCAGTTTCTCTATATCTTAATAAGGAATAGATATTTTAAAATAAATTTAGAATCCATATTTTACTATTAAACTAGTTTTAATTGTTATAAAAGCTGAAAGACACAACAGAGTAAAAATTATGCCTATAATTATAGGGCATGTTAAACAACATATCAGAAGAGTTTTAAACATGTCATAACATGCCATTCTCAGAATCAATTGCTCTTTTTGGTCAAGTTTCTCAATATTAAAATCAATACTTAAATATTCTCCATTTTTTATGTGGGATAGTGGTACTGTCACTGCACTGTTTACAGAGACAAATATTAAACTATTTACAAATGAAAAGATATTTCTGGGATTGGCATCAAAATAATGAATATGTTGCACCAAAAATAATGAGATTCCTAGGAATAAATCTAACCAAAGAGGTGAAAGACCTGTACTCTGAGAACTATGAAACAATGATGAAAGGAATTGAAGACAACATAAAGAAATGGAAAGACATTCCATGCTCATGGATTGGAAGAATATTGTTAAAATGTCTATACTACTCAAAGCAATCTACACATTTAATGCAATCCCTATCAAAATATTGACAGCATTTTTCACAGAACTAGAACAACACTAAAATTTGTATGGAACTACAAAAGATCCCAAATAGCCAAAGCAATCTTGAAAAAGAAAAGCAACGCTGGCATCACAATTCCAGACTTCAGGTTGTATTACAAGCCTGTAGTAATCAAAACAGTACAGTACCGGCACAAAAACAGACACACAGATCAATGGAACAGAATAGAAAATCCAGACATAAACCTGTAACTCTATGGTCAATTAATCTTCAACAAAGCAGGAAGGATTTTCCAATGGGAAAAAGACAGTCTCTTCAACAAATGGTATTGGGAAAACTGGACAGCAACATGCAGAAGAATGAAACTGGGCCACTTTCTTAACACCATACACAAAAATAAATTCAAAACGGAGGGATGCCCGGATGGCTCAGTCAGTTAAGTGTCTGACTCTTGATTTCAGCTTATGTCATAATCTCAGGATTGTAAGATTGAGCCCCCCCCTGGGCTCCACACTGGGCATGGAGCCTGGTTAAGATTCTCTCTCCCTCCCTCTACCACTCTCCCCCCCAGAAATGGATTAAAGACCTAAATGTGAGACCTGAAACCATAAAAATCCTAGAAGATAGCACAAGCAGTAATTTCTCTGACACTGGTCACAGGAACTTTTTTCTAGATAAGTCCTCTGAGGCAAGGGAAACAGAAGCAAAAATAAAATGGGACTAAATCAAAATAAAAAGCTTCTCCACAGCAAAGGAAACAGCCAACAAAACTAAATGGCAACCTATGGAATGGGAAAAGGTATTTGCAAATGACATATCCAATAAAGGGTTAGTATCCAAAATATATTAAAAAACTTATACAATACCCCCCAAAAATGGGCAAAAGGCATGAACAGACATTTCTCCAAGACGTCCAGATGGCCAACAGACACATGAAAAAGATGCTCATTATCACTCATCATCAGGGAAATGCAAATCAAAATTACAATGAGCTATCACCTCACACCTGTCAGAATGACCAGAATCAACAACATAAGAAACAACAGATGTTGGTGAGGATGTGGAGAATAAGGAACCCTCTTGCATTATTGGTGGGAATGCAAACTGGTGCAGCCACTGAAAAACAGTATGGAGGTTCCTCAAAAAGTTAAAAATAGGAGCACCAGGGTGGCTCAGTCAGTTAAGCGGCTGCCTTCAGCTCAGGTCATGATCCCAGGGGTCTGGGATCAAGCCCTGCATCGGGCTCCTTCCTCAGCGGAGAATCTGCTTCTCCCTTTCTCTCTCCCTCTGCCTCTCCCTGCCTCTTGAGTCTATTCAAATACCTTGGGGGCACCTGGGTGACTCAGTTAAGCACCCAACTCTTGATCTCAGCTCAGGTTTTGATCTCATGTTCATGAGTTCAAGCTCCATATTGGGCTCCACACTGGGTGTGGAGCGTACTTTTAAAAAAATTAATTAATTAAATAGACTAAGATATATGTGTACATATATACATATACATATATATCCTATTTCCTTAAACATTCACCCACTAGTTTTGGTTATCTATTGAATTTTTTTTTTTAGAGACAACACAAATACCTGTCTAATGCCAACAACTGCTACAGAAAACAAAACAGGTGAGCAATAACATAAGTGGTTCTAGCCAATGTCCACACATGAAGGAGGCAATGACATTTATGGTTCTCCAAACCTCAAACTTCCTTCTAGAGTTCATACTGACCAGTCCTTAAATTGTTTTAAGAATTACACAGATTCTGCTCCATGGATTGAGAACTAACATGCAAACTCTGTTATAGAGCACACTAATATTAACTGTCTTAATTCCATTTTAAAATCCTAGCATATTGTAGGTGGTTAAGTATTCCCGTGTAATAAACATGTAACTTAAAAGCCCTCCTTTATCCCCAGAAATCATTCATAAGCAAATATTATTGTGTGCTAACAAACTCCTTTAATTGGAGTACCAAAAGCTGTTTTCTCTTCAGCCCTGGCTTAAGACAGATATACCTAAACTTTTTTTTAAAGATTTTTTTTTTCTTTCATTTGCGAGAGAGAGAATGAGAGAGAGCACGAGAGGGAGGAGGGTCAGAGGGAGAAGCAGACTCCCTGCTGAGCAGGGAGCCCGATGTGGGACTCGATCCCAGGACTCCAGGATCATGACCTGAGCCGAAGGCAGTCGCTTAACCAACTGAGCCACCCAGGAGCCCAAGATTTTTTTTTTTGACAGAGAGAGAGAGCGAGCGAGAGCAGGAACACAAGCAGGGGGAGTGAGAGAGGGAGAAGCAGGCGTCCTGCTGAGCAGGGAGCCCGATGTGGGGCTCGATCCCAGGACCCTGGATCATGACCTGAGCTGAAGGCAGATGCTTAACAACTGAGCTACCCAGGGACCCCCCTACACATTTTTTTTTTTAAAGATTTTATTTATTGAGAGAGAGAATGAGATAGAGAGAGCATGAGGGGGGAAGGGTCAGAGGGAGAAGCAGACTCCCTGCCGAGCAGGGAGCCCGATGCGGGACTCGATCCTGGGACTCCAGGATCATGACCTGAGCCGAAGGCAGCTGCCCAACCAACTGAGCCACCCAGGCGCCCCACATTTTTTTAATTGAGGTTTAATTGACATAAAACATTAGTTTCAGGTGTACAACAGTAATGATTCAGTATTTGTATATACTGCAAACTGATCACCACAATAAGTCTAGTTAAATCCATCACCATACATAGTTACAGAATTTTTTTTCTTGTGATGAGAACTTTTAAGATCTACTTCTTAGCAACTTACGGCATCCACTACCTTTTCTAACACCACTTCTATTATTATGATTCCACTTTAAGAAACAGCTTACTCTTCTCCTTATATATTTTACTTATATTAGTATAGATTCAGACTCCTGTATGATTCAATGAATTACTACCAATTAGCATATTTATTTTGACACTCGATTTGTTCCAGATTTTGTATTTATCAGACCAAACAAAAACCCCTGAAGGGGGCGCCTGGGTGGCTCAGTCGTTAAGCGTCTGCCTTCGGCTCAGGTCATGATCCCAGGGTCCTGGGATCGAGCCCCGCATCGGGCTCCCTGATCGGCAGGAAACCTGCTTCTCCCTCTCCCACTCCCCCTGCTTGTGTTCCTGCTCTCGCTCTCTCTCTCTCTGTCAAATAAATAAAATCTTAATAAAAAACCCCTGAAGTTACCAAAACAATACTATTTTCATCTAAGATGAGAAATAACTTAAGAACAAAAATTTAGGAATGGAATAGACTAAGGAGAAGGGAGAGTGAACTGCTAAGGCTTCTCATGTTGCCTTGCTTAAAACAGCTGTATAATTTCAAAAATGCCTATTTCAAAAATGCCTAGTTTTTAAAAATAACTTTAGTTTCCTAGTAGAATTAAAAGAAGAAAAGAGTAAATCAATGAATTTGGTCTCAAATTAGTCCTTACATCAAAAAATAAACCTTAAGACCAGAGTGTCAAAATGATTAATGGGTAAAGAAGAGTCTTAACATCCTGGAACAACAAGGTATCCACGTACAAAAGAATGAAATTGGACCACTACCTCATACCACACACAAAAATGAACTCAAAAATGGGACACAGATTCAAATGTAAGAACTAAAACTACAAAACTCATGGGACGCCTGGGTGGCTCAGTTGGTTAAGCGTCTGCCTTCAGCTCAGGTCATGATCCCAGGGTCCTGGGATCGAGTCCTGCATCGGGCTCCCTGCTCAGTGGGGAGCCTACTTCTCCCCCTACCTGCCACTGCCCCTGCTTGTGCGCATGCTCTCTCTCTCTGGCAAATAAATGAATAAAATCTTTAAAAAAAATAAAATAAAAATAAAACTACAAAACTCTTAGAATACAGGAGACAAGGGAAAAAATTCTGTAACTATGTACAGTGACAGATGATAACTACACTTACCATGGTGATCATTTCACAATATCTACAAATATCAAACCATTATGCCATACACCTGAATATAATGCTGTATGTCAATCACACCTCAATAAAAAACAAATTAGTTTTTTTTTTTTTTTTTAAGATTTTATTTCTAAGTAATCTCTACACCCAACATGGGGCTCAAACTCACGACCCTGAGATCAAGAATCACATGCTCTACTGACTGAGCCAGCCAGGCACTCCAAAAAACAAATTTTTTTTTTTTAAAGAAAATACAGGGGTGCTTGGGTGGCTCAGTTGGTTAAGCATCCGACTCTTGGTTTCAGCTCAGGTCATGATCTCAGGGTCATGAGATCAAGTCCCATGTCTGGGAGTGCAGTCTGCTTAAGATTCTCTCTGCCCTTCACTCCTCCCTCTCTAAAAAACAAATTAATTATAAAATAAAATACAGGAGTAACTCTTCATGACCTTCTTAGATATAATACCAAAATCATAAGTACCAACACCAAAAAAATTAGATAAATCGGATTTAATCAAATTTAAAACTTCTGTGCTGCAAATGATACTATCAAGAAAGTGAATAACCAACAGAAGGGGAGAAAATATTTGCAAATAATATAACTGATAAGGGACCTGTATCTAGAATATATTTTTTTAAATAACACTCTTGGGTGCCTGGTTGGCTCAGTTAATGGAGTATGGGACTCATGATCTCAGGGTTGTGAATTCAAGCCCCATGGTAGGTGTAGGGATTAATAAAAAATAAAAATTAAATTCAATTAAAATTAAATTTTTTTTAAAATCTTAAAAAAAAAAAACTCTTACAACTCTATAACAAAAATCAAATAATACAATTTTACAAAGGTCAAAGGATCTGGGGGCACCTGGGTGGTTCAGTCAGTTAAACATCCAACTCTTGATTTCGGCTCAGGTCATGATCTCAGGGTCCTGGGATCGAGCCCGACGTTGGGCTCTGTGCTCAGCATGGAGTCTGCTGGAAAGTCTCTCTCTCTCTCTCTCTCCCCCTCTGCCCCTCCTCCCTCTCTAAAATAAACAAAATCTTTTAAAAAACACACATAAAGGTGAGATGATCTGAATAGTCCAAAGAAGATATACAAATGGCCAATAAGCACATGGAAAGATGCTCAACAATATTATCCATCAGTGACATACAAATCAAAACCACAAATAAGATACTACTTCAACCACCAGTATGGCTACAATCAAAAACATAATAATAAATGTTGACAAGGATGTGGAGAAATTGAAACCCTCATACATTGATGGTGGGAACAAAAATACTGCAGCCACCTTGGAAGAGTCTGGCAGTTCATTAATGAAAGGTTAAACACAGAGTTATCATATGATCCAGCAATTCCATATCTAGGAATATACCCAAGAAAAATGAAAACACATGTCTACACAAAAACTTGTACACAAATGTTCACAAGCATTATTAATAACTCATAATTTGAAAAGTGGAAACAATCCAAATGCCTGTCAACTGATGGATTAATAATATGTGGTATATTAATATATTATACAGTAGGGTAGGCAGAATAATGCTTCCCAAAGATGTCTATACTAATCCCCAGAATCTGTGAATATGTTACAAGGCAAAAGAATTTTGTAGATGTGATTAAGATGTGCTTAAAGTAATCTCTCCTGAAATGGAGAGATTGTCCTGGCTTACCCAAGTCAACCCAATCTAATCAAATCATTCCCAGTTTGAGAGAACCAGAAACATAGTAACATGGCAACTGAAACTGTCATGGCTGGCTTTGAAAATCAAAGAAGGGCAAAAAAAAATGCAAGTGGCCTATCGAACCTAGAAAAGGAAAAGGAAACAGATTCTCCCCTAAAACCTCCAGAAATAAATGCAGCCCTGCCAACACCTTTTGCAAATATCTTCTCCCATTCCATAGGCTGCCTTTTAGTTTATTTCCTTTGCTGTGCAGAAGCTTTTCATTTTGACAAAGTCCCAATAGCTCATTTTTGCTTTTATTTCCCTTGCTTCTGGACATGTGTCTAGTAAGAAGTTGCTATGGCAGAAGTCAAAGAGGTTGCTACCCATGTTCTCCTCTAGAATTTTGATGAATTCCTGTCTCACATTTAGGTCTTTCATCCATCTTGAATTTATGTTTGTGTATGATGTAAGAAAATGGTCCAGTTTTCCCAATACCATTTGTGAAAGTCTTTTTTCCAATGGATATTCTTTCCTGCTTTGTTGAAGATTAGTTGACCATAGAGTTGTGGGTCCATTTCTGGGTTCTCTATTCTGTTCCACTGATCTATGAGTCTGTTTTTGTGCCAATACCATACTGTCTTGATGATTACAGCTTTGTAATACAGTTTGAGGTCCAGAATTGTGATGCCTACAACTTTGGTTTTCTTTTTCAACATTACTTTGGCTATTCAGGGTCTTTTCTAGCTCCATACAAATTTTAGAACTGTTTGTTCTAACTGTGAAAAATGATGGTGCTATTTTGATAGGAATTGCGCTGAATGTGTAGGGAGAATAGACATTATTTTAACAATACTTGTTCCTCCGGGGCGCCTGGGTGGCTCAGTCGTTAAGCATCTGCCTTCAGCTCAGGTCATGATCCCAGGGTCCTGGGATTGAGCCCCCGCATCAGGCTCCCTGCTCGGCGGGGAGCCTGCTTCTCCCTCTCCCACTCTCCCTGCTTGTGTTCCTTCTCTCACTGTGTCTCTCTCTGTCAAATAAATAAATAAAAATCTTTAAAAAAAAAAAAAATATATTTGTTCCTCCAGTCCGTAAGTATGGAATATTTTTGCATTTCTTTGTGTCTTCAATTTCTTTCAAAAGTGTGCTATAGTTTTCAGAGATCTTTTACCTCTTTGATTAGGTTTATTCCTAGGTATCTTATGGTTTTTGGTGCAATTGTAAATGGGATCGATTCCTTGATTTCTCTTTCTGCTACTTCATTATTGGTGTATAGAAATGCAACAGATTTCTGTACATTTATTTTATATTCTGCAACTTTGCTGAATTCGTGTATCAGTTCTAGCAATTTTTCATGAAGTCTCTCAGGTTTTCTATGGCAACACCTTGATCTTAGCCCAGTGAAACCTGTTTTGGACTTCTGACCTACAGAATTGTAATAGATTTGTGTTCTTTTAAGCCACTAAACTTGCGATAACTTGTTATAGCAGCAATAGAAAACTAATAAATTTGGCAATAAAAAGAAATTAATTATTGATACATGGGTGAGCCTTGAATACATTATGCTAACTGGAAAAAGCCAGTCACAAAAAGCTACAAGTATGATGAATGTATGATTCTATTTATATGAAATGTCGCTAATAGGCAAATCTACAGAGACAGAAAAAAAGATTAGTGGTTGCAAAGCGCTGAGAGATCTGGAGAAAAATGGAGAACAACTGGTTAATATATACGAGGTTTCTTTCTGGAGTGATGAAAATGTTCTAAAATGGATCTTGGTGATCACTGCAAAACTGTGAATATAGTATATGATTTGTATGGTATGTGAATTTTATCTAATTAAAGCTGCTTTTAAAAAAAGAAACCTTGGGACGCCCGGGTGGTTCAGTCAGTAAAGTACCTGCCTTCGGCTCAGGTCATGATCCCAGGGTCCTGGGATAGAGCCCTGGATCGAGCTATTTGCTCAGTGGGGAGCCTGCTTCTCCCTCTGCCTGCGGCTCCCCGGGCTTGTGTGCATGCACACTCTCGCTCTCTGACAATTAAATAAATAAAATCTTTAAAAAAAAATAAGGGGCACCTGGGAGGCTCAGTCGTTATGAGTCTGCCTTCGGCTCAGGTCATGATCCCACGGTCCTGGGATCGAGCTCCACATCAGGCTCCCTGCTCTGAGGGAAGCCTGCTTCTCCCTCTCCCACTCCCCCTGCTTGTGTTCCCTCTCTCACTATGTCTCTCTCTGTCAAATAAGTAAATAAAAAATCTTTTGGGGGAAAAAAAAACAGAAACCTGTGTTTTCTTCTTACATTGTGGCCAGAATTCTAAAGAAATGTAGGATAAAACAAACACATGCAGACCAAAAAAAGCAGAGTTAAAAACTAGTAGACCTTTTTGGGGCGCCTGAGTGGCTCAGATGGTTAAGCATCTGCCTTCGGCTCAGGTCATGACCCCAGGGTCCTGGGATCGAGCCCCACATCGGGCTCCTGGCTCAGCAGGGAGCCTGCTTCTCCTTCTCCCTCTGCCTCTCTCCCTGCTCATGCTCTCTCTCTCTCTGTATCTGTCTCAAATGAATAAATAAAATCTTTAAAAATAAATGAATAAATAAAAACTAGTAGACCTTTTTAACAACAAAAAGACAATCAATAAAACAATCCATTAAAGGGGTGCCTGGGTGGCTCAGTCGTTAAGTGTCTGCCTTTGGCTCAGGTCATGGTCCCAGGGTCCTGGGATCGAGCCCCACATCGGGCTCCCTGCTCAGCGCGAAGTCTGCTTCTCCCTCTCCTACTCCCCCTGCTTGTGTTCCCTCTCTCACTGTCTGTCCCTGTCAAATAAATAAATAAAATATTTTAATAAATAAATAAATAATAAAACAATCCATTAAAAACCAGGCAAAGAACTTGGATATTTCTCCAAAGATACAAATAGCCAATAAGCACATGAAAGGATGCTCATCACTATTCATAAAAGAAATGGAAATCAAAACCACAGTGAAAAACCAATCACACCTACTAGGATATCTACAATCAAAACAAAACAAAATAGAAAATAATAAGTGTTGCTGAGGACGTGGAAAAACTGGAACCCTCACACATTGCTGGTGGAAATGTAAAACAGTGCAGCAGCAGTTGTCGAAAACATTTTGGTAGTTCTTCAAAAAGTTAAACGTAGAATTACCATATGACCCAGCAATTCCAGTCCTAGAAAAATGAACACAGGAACTCAAATAGAAACTTGCATGCCTGTGTTCATAGCAGCATTATTCACAACAGCCAGAAAGTGAAAACAACCCAAGTATCCATCAAAAAAGTGAATGGATAAACAAACTGTGGTGTATACATACAAATGCATGTTATTCAACCATACAAAGTCATGAAGTTCTGACACATGCTACAACACAGATGACCCTTGAAAATATTATGCTAAGTGAAATAAGCCAGAAACAAAAGGGCAAATATTGTCTGATTCCACTTATACGAGGTAACTAGAAGTCAAATTTATGAAGATAGAAAGTACAGTAGTAGCTACAAGGGAGTGGGTGAAGGAGGGAATAGAGAATTACTGCTTAATGGTGGTTATAGAGTTTGAAGTAATGAAAAAGTTTCCAACTGAAAACAGTGGTGATCGCTGCACAATAGCGTGAGTATAATTAAAGTCACTTATTTTGCAAACTTAAAAATGGTAAATAGCAAATTTTATGTTATATATTTTTTACCACAATAAAAAAAGGAAAAAAATCGTGACAGATGGTGACTACACTTAATATCATAAGCATGACATACCGTATGTAATTGTCAGATCACTGTGTGTTGTATACCAGAAATTAATATAATATTGTATGTCAACTACAACAACCAAAAAGGAGAGGGAAAAAGAATTTGTAGGGCGCCTGGGTGGCTCGGTCGTTAAGCGTCTGCCTTCGGCTCAGGTCATGATCCCGGGGTCCTGGGATCGAGGCCCACATCGGGCTCCCTGCTCGGAGGGAAGCCTGCTTCTCCCTCTCCCGCTCCCCCTGCTTGTGTTCCTGTTCTCGCTGTCTCTCTCTGTCATATAAATAAATAAAATCTTGGGCGCCTGGGTGGCTCAGTTGGTTAAGCGACTGCCTTTGGCTCAGGTCATGATCCTGGAGTCCCGGGATCGAGTCCCGCGTCGGGCTCCCTGCTCGGCAGGGAGTCTGCTTCTCCCTCTGACCCTCCTCCCTCTCATGCTGTCTCCCATTCTCTCTCTCTCTCAAATAAATAAATAAAAAATCTTTAAGTAAATAAATAAATAAAATCTTTTAAAAAAAAATTAAAAAAAAGAATTTGTAGACTTTAATCCCCATACCATGAATGGATCAGAAAACTGTAGAGCAGCAGGAAATGTGGACTGCCCATTTTATACACCTTTATATACTATCTATATAAATAAGACCTTTGGTCTTAGACATAAGACCAAAAACAATCCTTTCTCTTAGTAGTAAAAAATCAAGACTGCTTTAGGGGCACCTGGCTAACTCCGTCGGTAGAGCATGCGACTCTTCATCTCGAGAGTTCATGAATTCAAGCCTCACAATGGACATAGAGTTTACTCAAAAAAAAAAAAAAAATGGAGGTGAGGTACTGCTTTAAGCATTTACTTTTTATAGATAAAAATGTAAGGAAATGGGGGCAACCTGGCTGGCTCAGTCAGTGGAGCATGAGACTCTTGATCTTGGGGTTGTGAGTTCGAGCCCCACACTGGGTGTAGAGATTATTTAAAAAATAAAATAAAATCTTAAAAAAAAAAAAAGAATGTCCAGAATTGTTATACAGATTATTACTTACGTGTTTACTCCTTAAATCACCTTATCTAAAGTTTCTTTTTTTAAGATTTCATTTTCTTAAATGTTTTATTTAAATTCAATTTAGTTAACATATACTGTATTATTACTTTCAAGGGTAGAATTTAGTGATTCATCAGATGCATATAACACCCAGTGCTCATTACATCAAGTACCCTCCTTAATGCCCAGCACCCAATTACCTCATCCCTCCACCCATCTCCCCTCCAGCAACCCTCAGTTTGTTCCCTATAGTTAAGAGTCTCTTATGGTTTGCCTCCCTCTCTGTTTTTATCTTATTTTTCCTTCCCTTTCCCTATGTTCATCTGTTTTGTTTCTTAAATTCCACATGTGAGTGAAATCATGATATTTTGTCTTTCTCTAGCTGACTTATTTTGCTTACCATAATACCCTCTAGTTCCATCCACAAGATTTTTTTTAAGTAATCTCTACACCCACGGTGGGGCTTGAACTCATAACCCTAGATCAAGAGTCGCATGCTCGGGGCGCCTGGGTGGCTCAGTTGGTTAAGCGACTGCCTTCGGCTCAGGTCATGATCCTGGAGTCCCGGGATCGAGTCCCGCTCGGGCTCCCTGCTCGGCGGGGAGCCTGCTTCTCTCTCTGACCCTCCCCCCTCTCATGTACTCTCTCTCATTCTCGCTCTCTCAAATAAATAAATAAAATCTTTAAAAAAAAAAAAAAGAGTCGCATGCTCTTCCAACTGAGGAAGCCAGGCGCCCCTTATCTAAGTTTTCATTTATGTGGTAACTTTAAAAAGAATACTGATTAGAATAATTTATTTTTACAAGAATATCCACCCTCTCCCTCACAGAGGTATTTTTTACTGTTAACAGAAGTTTATCCTATAGAGCCAACTGCAAGTCATTCCTTGAAAAAGAAAAAAAAATTATGTAATCATTACTCTAAAGTTTTTGGAAGACTTTATCAAAGATACTAAAAATTCCTTCAGGCAGTAAGTGTTGTTAACTTTTTAAATGAAATGTTTAAAAAAAAAATGCATCCTTCTCTATATTATGCTTTTTTTTTTTTTTTTACCTCAAATAATTTTACGTCTGGACTCATCTTTGTATTCTCTTCATTTGGACTTGGATTACTTCTCCCTGGTGGTATAAATTTTAGTTTTTTGAAGGGATTCCCCTGCAACTGACTTGGTGCTGCAGATCGTCTCATATTCAGCAATGCTGACCTAAAAAATACCCAAAACAGAAATCATCCATGAATCTGATAGAATTAACTCCAAACATGAAAATAGATCATCACTACAACCATATCTTTAAAAATGTAACAGAATAAACGTGTAAAAAACCTTGGAAAACAAGTTTCACAGCTAGGGATATTTTATTTTCATCACAAAGGGTTACTGAAAAGAATCGAAGACTTAAATTGAATGGTGTAAACTTGAGCATATGGATTTTGATAATACTATAGATTAGATAATGATAAAGCAGTCTTTGAAGGGTGCAACCATTAAACCTCTAGGAGCAAGAACAATCAAGAACAGCAAGAGACCTGGTTTTCGGCTTCCTACTACCGTTAAGGAGCAGTTACACTTCGTGACTTGAGTCGCTCCTTTGACTTTGTGGCCCCGTTAAAAGTGTCCACAGACATCGTCTATTAATTAACCGGCAAATACCGTGCAGGCTAACGTAGATTAGTCCTGGTGGAAATAAACCCAAGCACCGCAGAAGGAAAGCCGGCGGACCGCTGAGAGATCACCGCCCACAGTCGCCTCTCCCTGGGACCTTCCCACCACAAACGCACCGCTACCGCCAGCCTCCGCACCAGCCCACCCCGTGGCCAACAGCGAGGCCGTCCCTCACACTTCAGCACCCGCCACCCCCCGCCCCCGCCGCCTTCCCCCGGCCGCTCCACCGCCTTCCTTCCCTGCTCCACCTCCTTCCTTCCCTCCCCCCGGAGGCCGGCTTCGGCGCCTCTCCCCACTTTGTCCCGCACGACCCCACAGGCTGCCTCAGCCCCACAAGACTTCCCCTCCAAGAACGTACCGTTAAAGATCCGACAGAAGTCGGGCGTCATCCGAGAAAGAATTCGGGTAGACAGAAACCTCTTCAACGGAGGTTAAGGCTCCCGCCTCGGCGCAGCCTATAGCGGACAAGCTAGCGGAGCGTGCGCACTACCTTTCTGAGGCTGCGCCTCCTTCAGCCTGACTCTGATTGGATGAACTTAACTGCGCATGTCTCTTTGCGTTTCCCTTTAAGCACTTGTAGTTTCAGATTTATGGTTCAATTAAAAAATATTTACTTGGAAAAATATTTGTTTTTTATTGATTGATTGCCTACTGTCACATGCTGTAGGTGCTGATACAGACCTCATTTTAGAACAGACGACGCATACTTCTTAAATCTAAGAACATCTACATGGATGTGTTTAGGCAGTTAGATGGTCTGCATAATACTATGTGCTTGGAAAAATAGTATGCAAATATTCTTTACCATAAAGTTCTTAAATTATGCAGCATTTTAGGAATGAAGTGACTTTAGCAACGTTGTTAAAATAGTATAGGCCTTTAAAGTACCTGGCACACTTTTTTTTTTTTTTTGAGAGATTTTATTTATTTATTTGTCAGAGAGAGAGCGAGAGCAGGAACACAAGCAGGGGGAGTGGGAGAGGGAGAAGCAGGCCTCCCGCTGAGCAGGGAGCCCGATGCGGGGCTCGATCCCAGGACCCTGGGATCATGACCTCAGCCGAAGGCAGACGCTTAATGACTGAGCCACCCAGGCGCCCAGTACCTGGCACACTTTAAAAATAAATAAATAAAGTACTCGGCACAAATAGGCAAACTAACGTTTTAGAAGTGGTCTGACACCTTTTAATGCAGTGACAAGGCAGAGAAATATATAGGTCATAGGCTTTTTAATGTAAAATAATCTCCAGGGGCACCTTGGTGACTCAGTTGCTTAAGCCTCTTTGACTCTTGGCTTCAGCTAAGATCATGATCTCAGAGACCTAGCATCCAGCCCCCTGTGGGCTCCCTGCTCAGTGGGGAGTCTCCTTCTTCCTCTCTCTGTCCCTCTGCCCCTTCCTCCCCACTCATGTTCGCTCTCTCTCACTCTCAAATAAGTAAATAAAATCTATATTTTAAAAAAAAGTATCTCCAAACCAGGTCACTGCCTGTATTACCTATAAAAATATTCCAGTTTAAACAAAACACTTAGAAATGCATGAATAGGGACACCTGGGTTATTCAGTCCGTGAGCACTGGACTCTTGATCTCAGCTCAGGTCTTGATCTCAGGGTCATGGGTTCAAGCCCCACCTTGGGCATGTTGGGTGTGGAGCCCACTTGAAAAAAAAAAAGTGTGAATAGAATAATTTTCATAATTTAGCTTGATTTTCAAAAGCCATTAATTCTAGGGGCGCCTGGGTGGTTCAATTGGTTAAGCATCCCACTAATGATTTTGGCTCAGGTCATGATCTCAGGGTCATGAAATCAAACCCCACAATTGAGGCTCAGCATGGAGCCTGTTTAAGACTCTCTCCTCCCTCTGCCCCTCCTCACTTACATTCTCTCAAAAAAAAAAAAAGGCCATTTACTCTAAAATATATGTGAAGAATTAGGGAATATTAAATTTTACCGAACTGTGGTAGACTGGGTATCATTTTTTTTTAATTTTATTTTATTTTTAAGTAAACTCTATACCCAATGTGGGGCTTTAACTCAGACCCTGAGATCAAGAATCACATGCTCTACCAACTGAGCCAGCCAAGTGCCCCTGTATCATTTTTTTATATACTATATTGTTACAAATTTTTGGTCTTTATTTTAGCAAAATTAGTGTTTTAAATAAAGATGTTATGCATTATATAACAGCAAACATTAGGATTAATTTTCTACAATAAAGATAAGGACAGGGGGTGCCTGGGTGGCTCAGTCAGTTAAGCGTCTGCCTTTGGCTCAAGTCATGATCCCAGGGTCCTCAATGGAGCCCCGCATCAGGCTCCCTGCTCCATGGGGAGCCTGCTTCTCCCTCTCCCTCTGCTGCTTCCTCTGCTTGTGCTCTCTCTCTGTCAAATAAATAAATAAAATCTTAAAAAAAAAGATAAGGACAAACAGCAAAATTATAACTGATGAGTATAATCCAAAAGAAGTATAGTACTATTTAGAACACAGCAAATAAAATACTTTTCTTTGAAACAGTAAATTTCAAAAGGTTTATTTATATTTTATAGGAATTATTTATGGGAGGAGAAATCAATCTCACTTTTTATTCTTTCTAACAAAAATTATCATCATGAACTACTCATTTTACTTCACTTAATTATTTTATGGTACTAGATAAAGATGGGCTAGGAAATAAAGGCTAGAAAGTTTTCTGTCATTTTAGAAAGAATATAACTATTTCCCAATACTAACATATCTTATTACATAAATGATTTGTAATTTTCTGCATTTCAATCATAAAGTCTATCACTTGCATCCAATGATAAAGAAGATAAATGAGTAAACTATATAGTGTTAGAGAATGAAAAGTGGTAAGAAGAAGAGTAAAGCAGAGATGGAAGTACTGAAATTCTATATAGGGTAGCCAGGGAAGGCATCTTTGAACAAAGGTCCTGAAGCAATAAAGCACTGAGGGCCAGTAGGAACAGTCAGAGAGTGGTAGCTGAAGCAAAGTGAGCTCAGAGAGTAGTAGATGAAGTCAAAGAAATAAAAAGGAGGGTGAAAAACCTGTGGGTGATTGTAAGAACTCCAGCTTTTATTCTGAGGCCACTGAAGAGTTTTGAGCTGAGTTAGGAAGCTATTATCATAATTCAGACAAGAGACAATGGTGGCTCGGCATCAGAGGTGGAACAGTTAGAGTCTAGATAGGTTTAGATGATAGAAGTCAGATCAGAGGTAGAGCATGAAAGAAACAAAGTAGGGAAGAATGACTCTAAGACTTTTTGGTCTGAGAAATTGGAAGCATGGAGTTGCTGTTTACTGAAAATTTTAAAAAGAGGATAACAAAGGAGTAATGACTGTGGTGGAGAAGGGTATATCAACAGCTCAGTTTGAGTATGTTAAACTTGTGGAGATTACTAGACATCTGGCAGAGATGTCAAGATGCAAATCTGGAGGCGCCTGGGTGGCTCAGTCAGTTAAGCGTCTGCCTTCGGCTCAGGTCATAATCCCAGGGTCCTGGGATCGAGCCCCCATCAGGCTCCCTACTCAGTGGGAGGCCTGCTTCTCCCTCTCCCACTCCCCCTGCTTGTGTGTTCCCTCTCTCGCTTGGGTGTCTCTCTGTCAAATAAATAAATAAAATCTTTAAAAAAGAAAGATGCAAATCTGGGTGTCACAGGACAGCTCTGGGTTGGAAAGTTAGAGGAATCAATATGTAGAAATGCTATTTAAAGTTATACAATGAATGAAGACGAGAGTGTAGTTAAAAAAAAAATCTTCATCCAGGATACAGATATCTTTGGAAACAAATATTTTGATCAATTTTACTTCATTTCTTTCCCTTCTTTAATCATTGAGTAAGTACTAAAATGTTATCCCCACTAAATACTTTTTGTAAGGACATTATACTGAGTCCCCAGGTTCAGTTAACATTAAACCTATCAGAGGTAAAAGCTTCTGTAACTCTTGAGCACTGAGTAATGTATAGAATGTTGAATCATTATATTGTACCCTTAAACTAATATAACACTGTATGTTAATTATGCTTCAATAAAAAATTGTTTTAAGCTTCTGTAACTCTTAATTTTGAATAAATTTTGAATTAACATTATTGGTTATTGGTAGTACTGGTTAATTGATTAGTCAACACCAACATAAGAGCTGAACGTTTCTCCTGGGGGAAGAGTGAAGAGGAGAAAGAGAATTTGGAAACCTCTTTTTACTGTAATTACCCTTCTTTTTTTAGTTGTGTTTATTTCATTTATTTCATTTGTGTAGCCACTACATTTCATCAATTCTGGACTGCTACTTTTTACTTTAACTCTACAATGAATATCTGTAATAACATTTCTCTTCTGACTCATACTCTCCTCCACATCACAGACATTCTGACTTCTGTATTTCAGAATAGATGAGAGAACAGAGGCCCACCAATGATTTAATTTGTTTGTGTCACACAGCACAAGTTAATAAATGGGAAAGGCAGGCTCTTCCCCTAAGTGGCCTGAAGTGATCTCTGAAAATGGTTCGCTATTCACTTGACCCAGAAAACCCTACAAAATCATGCAAACCAAGAGGTTCAAATCTTCGTGTTCACTTTAAGAACACGTGTGAAACTGACCAGGCGATCAAGGATTTGCATATCCAAAAAGTCATCAAAGTAATCTGAAAGATTGGCTCTGAAGAAGCAATGTGTGCCATTTCTGTCGCTCTAATAGGTGGAGTTGGTAGGTGTGCCCAGGCCAAACAGTGGGGCCAGACCCCGGATCAGTGACCTAAAAACAGTGCTGAATTTTTACTGCGGATGGTTAAAAATGCAGAGTAAAGCTGAACTTAAGGGTTTAGATGTAGATTCTCCAGTCACTGAGCACATCCAGGTGAACAAAGCTCCCAAGATGTGGCATAGAACTTACAGGACTTACGGTCAGATTAACCCATACATGAGCTCTCCCTGCCACATTGAAATGATCCTTACTGAAAAAGAGCAGATTGTTCCTAAACCAGAAGAGGAGGTTGCACAAAAGAAAAAGACATCCCAAAAGAAACTGAAACAAAAACTTATGGCCCGAGAGAAAATTCTGCATAAAATAAATGCAAATAAAAGTAAAAACAGGAAAAAAAAATGAATGGGAAAGCCAGTATTAGTGCCTAGCTTTTATAATTTCTGATTTTCCTGCCTTTTCATCGAAATGAGTTTTGGAGATAAAGTTATTGAACAACTTTTTAAAGTTCCACATGCTTATGGACTAGTTTTGGATCGTATTTGTTCTACCTGACTTTGGCTTACAGATGAACTCTTTTTTTTTTTTTTTAAAGATTTTATTTATTTATTTGACAGAGAGAGACAGCGAGAGAGGGAACACAAGCAGGGGGAGTGGGAGAGGGAGAAGCAAGCCTTCCTGCGGAGCAGGGAGCCTGACGTGGGGCTCAATCCCAGGACCCTGGGACCATGACCTGAGCCGAAGGCAGATGCTTAGCCATCTGAGCCACCCAGGTGCCCACAGATGAACTCTTTCTGATTCCTTATTTTTTTTTTTAAAGATTTTATTTATTTATTTGAGAGAGAGAGAATGAGATACAGAGAGCATGAGAGGGAGGAGAGTCAGAGGGAGAAGCAGACTCCCTGCCGAGCAGGGAGCCCAATGCGGGACTCGATCCCGGGACTCCAGGATCATGACCTGAGCCGAAGGCAGTTGCTTAACCAACTGAGCCACCCAGGCGCACTCTCATTCCTTATTTAAAGGAAACTGACTTCAGAGGACCCTAAGTTGTTCTAGCAGAGTCAGGTGAAATGTTTAGTCAGAGTAAGTAGCTTAACGACTGAGCCACCCAGGCAATTGTACTGTTCCAGGGTTCCCAGAACATTGAAAAGCACCACTCCTAGAGTAGATAACTTAAAGCAGCTTAAGACTTAAGGGGTTTCCATTAGGCCTGCTTTAGTTCAGAGCTTTAACAAAACATTCCCAAAGCGTCTCTTAGCAAACAAAGAGATCTTCATTTGGAAATAATATACAGTTTTTCAACTCAAATCATTTAAGATTCATTAACTTGAAAAAAATAATTAAAAGAATAAAAAGGGGAATCTGGCTGGCTCAGTCCAGAGAGCATGCAACTTTTGATCTCCAAGTACACCTTCCCTCCTCTTCCTCTACTCCCCATCCCTGCATCCTACACTGGCCAGACTACTCCCACTATTTCTTGCATATTTGTATCATCTACCACCTCCTTATATTTAAAAATTTTTACCACATGCCCCTAAGTATCCCAGGCATTATTAGAAACTGGACTATCTTCCCTTAGAATCTATGTTACAAGACCATTATAAAAGTGTCCCCAAACTAAAAATCTCCCTAAAATCCACATCAAAATGCTTTAGTAGAGCTACAAATTGGTATAGCTCCATTCCCATAACTTCCCATTATTTCTCAAGCAGGCACTAATTTCTAGGACTTCAGAAATAACAAGTATGTCATATTTAGTATACTTTTTTTACAGGCAGTAGAGGTTCTCATTTAAAATAATATTGCTCTACACATCAAAAAAGAAAAAAATCAAATACAGACTTTATTTAATCTTTAAAACCTAGTGAGGTAGATAAGGTAGACAGATTTAGGACCAGAGGTTAAAGTTTATTAAAGTTGCACAGCTAATAGATGATAAAGCTGGTTCTCAAATCCAGGCTTTTTGGTGCCAAAGAATTCTAGCATTTAGCATCATGTCCTATCACAGATTTACTTGGTAAATTTTACTATCTCAAATGAAAGTAAGTTTTTATAGTAATCCAGTTCCAATTTCTAAAATAGAGTATCAAACTCTTCAGGATAGGACCCTCTGGCCACATTTTGCCGTGCACTTGCATTTTGTTTGGTTCAGATGTTATTAATTGCCACATTTGAAAATTGTTTACACAATAATCTAGATTTTTGGCTTCTCTTTAAAAGAATCAGAAGCACATTCATTAGCATGGCTACTGTTAAAAATAGAAAATAACAAGAGTTGGTGAGGATGTGGAGAAATTGGAATCCTTGTTGATAGAAATGGAAAATTGTGCGGGTACCATGGAAAACAGTATGGCAGTTCCTAAGAAAATTTAAAAGGGAATTATCATATGATCCAGCAATCTTACTTCTGTGGATATACCCAAACGAATTGAAAGTAGGGTCTTAAGCAGATATTTGTACACCCATGTTCTTAGCAGCATTATAAGTGGAAGCAACTCAAGTATCTACTGATAGAGGAATGAACAATAACAACAACAAAATGTGGTATATACATACAATGGAGTATCATCAGCCTCTAAAAAGAAGAAAACTTTGGCATACTACAAGATGGGTGAAACTTGAGGGTATTATACTAAGTGAAATAAGCCAGTGACAAAAGACAAATACCACTTAGATGATTATCTAGTCAAATTCATAGAGACAGAAAGTAGAATAGTGGTTTCCAGGGGCTGGAGGAAGAGTGGACTGAGGAGTTGTTAAATGGTATATAGTTTCAGGTTTGCAACCTGCAAAAGTCTGGGATATTGGTTATACAACAATGTAAATATACTTAACACTACTGAACTATACACTAAAAACCAGTTAAGATGGTAGATTGTGTTTGACCACAAATAATATTTTTTAATTATAAGATAAAATTTAAAACATTTTTTTTAAAGAAGTCAGAAGATGTGTCAGCATTGGACCTAGTTTCCTTAAACACTGCAGGCAATCTCCAGGGCCACCTGCTTCAACTCTCCCAATTTCCTCCCTGGTACTGAAGGCAAAATGCCAACTGACAACTCTTCTCCGGTTTTCACTGTCTGTTCTTCAGCTGGTTCTTGCATTTCTGTTACTTTCCAGGCCACTGCTAGTAGTTGAGTGCATCCTTTTCTCTAGCTTATGAGTCTACAGGACCCTTATAAAATCTTGCTAATTCCTAATCTGTCCTATGAATTTAAAAATAAATTCACAAATTTTTTCATCTTATCTAGTCTTTATGCAAAAACAATTCCAAAGATGTTATTTATGGTCTAACATATAATTCTAATGTCAAGTCTTTCTTTTTTTAGCTATTTTAAAAATACTTTTAAAACTCCAGTTTGAAATGTACTGATTGGATTATTCAAAAACTCTTGAGTTGTTCTATGTTTATACACTTACCTATTAACTTTAAAAATTTTTGTTTACATGAGTGTTTCTTCCATTAGATTGTGATCCTCTGGAGGGCAGAAAATAGATCTTACTCATCCTTATATTCCCCAGGCTGTCCTAGGGTGTATGGAACACAGTAGATGCTCAGGAGACATACCCTCATTCTTACATTCTCAATCTGCAGGTTTTTGTATTTTTATACAAAGCAAAAAGACTAAACTAATGGAACTTGCTACTGTTTCACATACGGATTACTACCAGAAATACTGTTTTTAAGAAGCACAGCAATATTTCAGAGCATTTCTTTTTTTTTAGTAATCTCTACACTCCGAAACCATGACCCCAAGATCAAGAATCCCCTGCCCCTCGGGTGCCTGGGTGGCTCATGGTTAAGCGTCTGCCTTCGGCTCAGGTCATGATCCCAGCGAGGAGCCTGCTTCTCCCTCTGCCTCTGCCTCTCTCTCTCTTTCATGAATAAATAAAATAAAATTAAATTAAATTAAATTAAAATAAAAAAGAATCACATGCTCTTCTAAGCCAGCCAGGTGCCCCTCTTTTTTCTTTTTAAAAATACTTTAGTTTTGGGGCGCCTGGGTGGCTCAGTCGTTAAGCGTCTGCCTTCGGCTCAGGTCATGATCCCAGGGTCCTGGGATCGAGCCCCGCATTGGGCTCCCTGCTCCGCAGGAAGCCTGCTTCTCCTTCTCCCACTCCCCCTGCTTGTGTTCCCTCTCTCGCTGTGTCTCTCTCTGTCAAATAAATAAATAAAATCTTTAAAAAAAAATAAAAATAAAAAAAAATAAAAATACTTTAGTTTTAAGTAATCTCTACACCCAACATGGGACTCAAACTCACAAACCCGACATTAAAAGCCACGTGCTCTATTGACTGAGCCAGCCAGGCGCCCCTCTGTTTTATTCTTTTTTTTTTTTTCAGATTTTTTTTTTTTTAAAGATTTTATTTATTTATTTGACAGAGAGACAGTGAGAGAGGGAACACAAGCAGGGGGAGTGGGAGAGGGAGAAGCAAGCCTTCCTGCGGAGCAGGGAGCCGGATGTAGGTCTCGATCCCAGGACCATGGGATCATTACCTGAGCTGAAGGCAGATGCTTAACGACTGAACCACCCAGGTGCCCCTGTTTTTCAGATTTCTATTTATTTATTTGAAAGAGAGAGAGCGCGAGTGGGGTGGAGGGGCAGAGAGAGAGGGAGAAGCAAACTCCCTGCTGAGCAGGAAGCCCGATGCAGGCCTTGATCCCAGGGCTCTGGGATCGTGACCTGAGCCAAAGGCAGATGCTTAACCAACTGAGCCACCCAGGCACCCCTCTTATTCTTATTAAAGAAATATGAATCATTCTATCAATGATTTAACTCATTAACTCAATAACTCCTTGTATTATATACTAAATAGAGTAAGTTTTATTCCCAAAGGTATTCTCCATTTTCATTAATTTCTAAGTACCATTCAAAACTTCTCCTGGGGGCGCCTGAGTGGCTCAGCCGGTTAAGCGTCTGCCTTCAGCTCAGGTCATGGTCCCAGGGTCCTGGGATCAAGCCCCGCATCGGGCTCCCTGCTCGGCAGGAAGCCTGCTTCTCCCTCTCCCGCTCCCCCTGCTTGTGTTCCCTCTCTCCTGTCTCTTTCTCTGTCAAATAAATAAATAAAATCTTAAAAAAAAACTTCTCCTGAAATGTCTTATGTAAAACATAGTTTTGTAAATAACACATACACCTATTCCACCAAAGTACATATAAAATTGATTTTCTAATATTTTTGAAGGTATGTGGTCTTCCATACAGATCTAAATATATATGACAGCAACCATCCCTGAGTTATCTGTCTGGCTCACTTCTGAAATAAAAGAAACAGAATGTTAAGCCTTTGAATTTCT
Source organism: Neomonachus schauinslandi (assembly GCF_002201575.2). Lineage (NCBI taxonomy): Eukaryota > Metazoa > Chordata > Mammalia > Carnivora > Phocidae > Neomonachus > Neomonachus schauinslandi. The sequence goes on from NC_058406.1 coordinate 146,733,181, forward strand.
ACTTCTATATGATAAATTTTGATCTTTAATCTCATTCAACCTAAAAAGTAGCTTCATACCTCTCCAAGATATAAAAAAGAGGTTAAGAATTAGGAGCTAGTCATCCTGGTTTTAAGATAGTTTTTTTTTTTTTAAAGATTTTTATTTATTTATTCATGAGAGACAGAGGCAGAGGGAGAAGCAGGATCCCAAGGAGCAGAGAGCCCGATGTGGGACTCGATCCCAGGACCCTGGGATCATGACCTGAGCCGAAGGCAGACGCTTAACGATCTGAGCCACCCAGGCGCCCTAGTCATCCTGGTTTTAAATCCTGTTTCTATCATTTTCGAGTCAAGCTCCTCAGCTTTCTCCATCTATAAAATTATGGTATACCCCCTTTGCTAGATTGTTATAAAAAATGAGTGATATATGCATGAAAGAAATAGTTAACATGTTATATCTAAGACTCTTAATTACTGGGGCGCCTGTGTGGCTCAGTTGAGCATCTGTCCTCAGTTGGGTCATGATCTCAGATTCCTGGGATTTGAGCCCCTGGGATCAACCCCACATAGGGCTCCCTGCTGAAGGGAATTTGCTTCTCTCTCCCCCTCTGTTCCCCTCCCCCCCCACCCAGCTTGTGCTCTTGCTCTCTCACAAATAAAATCTTAAAAAAAAAAGGGGGGGGGGACGGTGCCTGGGTGGCTCAGTCGTTAAGCATGTGCCTTCAGCTCAGGTCATGTTCCCAGCGTCCTGAGATCGAGCCCCACATCGGGATCCCTGCTCAGCGGGAAGCCTGCTTCTCCCTCTCCCACTCCCCCTGCTTGTGTTCCCTCTCTCGCTGTGTCTCTTTCTTTCAAATAAATAAATAAATAAAATCTTAAAAAAAAAAAAAAGACTCTTAATTACTCAGAACACTAAATTTGCCCAGTATTAATTTGTATTTGTTAATAATTTATTACTTTGGCTGGCCTGAATTATTGGGCATTAACCTAAGACAAACAGCAGAAACAGCTGAGATTATATTCAATTTAAAGCTAAAAAACAAACCAAGTAATTATGTATCTATACATATATCCATGTTATTATTTAAGAAATTCAGTTACTTTATTTAAGAAATGCAGTTACTTTAAAAAACAACTATTTTTTCATGTACTTATGTCAGACATTAGGAACAAACTTCGAATTCTAATGTGGAAAATACATCTTCAGGGGCGTCTGAGTGGCTCAGTTGTTAAGCGTCTGCCTTCGGCTCAGGTCATGATCCCAGGGTCCTGGGATCGAGCCCTGCATCGGGCTCCCTGCTCTGTGGGAAGCCTGCTTCTCCCTCTCCCACTCCCTCTGCTTGTGTTCCCTCTTTTGCTGTGTCTCTCTCTGTCAAATAAATAAATAAAATCTTAAAAAAAAAGAAAAGAAAAGAAAATACATTTCAGAGAATGAACTCATTAGGTTTCAGGATTGAAAGAGTTTTAGGGGCGCCTGGGTGGCTCAGTTGGTTAAGCAACTGCCTTCGGCTCAGGTCATGATCCTGGAGTCCCGGGATCGAGTCCCGCATCGGGCTCCCTGCTCGGCAGGGAGTCTGCTTCTCTCTCTGACCCTCCCCCCTCTCATGTGCTCTCTCTCTCATTCTCTGTCAAATAATAAATAAAATCTTTAAAAAAAAAAAAAAAGAAAGAAAGAGTTTTAGGTTATCTTGGATTTTTTCAGGCCATTGGTTATGAAAAGATTTCCATTACCTTTTGCTTGAATCAGAACCTTTAGAGCTGAGATTTTTTTTTTTTTTTCTGAGCTTTTCTTTAAAGTATTTTCCAAACATACTTTGTACTCTCACAAATAGTTTGGCAAACAGTGATAAAGGGATGGCATGAGATTCACACACTCCTTTGTTGTTTAAGAACTCTATTTTTTGCCACTTATATAGGCTAAGTGTGTTAAGATACCTCTTGGGGAAAATATGGCTATTTCCTCAAAGTTAAAACCTTCATTTCTGTACATAAAGTCCAGATTTTATTAGATGTTTCTGATTCTCAAAAGACCACTATTAGGCTATGTCTCATTTAGGCTTAATAAAATTGCATAATGAAATAGCATAAGTAGGTATAAAAGTGAAACACAAAGTATGTACATATTTTTCTTTTTTTTCCCCCATACATACTTCTTCCAAATGTAAAGAAGAGTGTCATATTTCTTTTGGTACAGCCAAAAAGATTTCCAAAACTGTACCACCAGGGCACCCTAGTAAATTAACACAAATACCACATGGTATTTTAAGTTTTTAAGAGAAACATAACTGTTAGACACAACACAAACTACTGGTTCAAGGTACTTTACATCTTCAGTATTAGATAACAGTATATTTTTCTATGACAGTGTTATCTTTGCAAAACCAGGTTTTCAATAGTTGTGATAAAAAATACTGTGCGAAAAGCATAGTGGAAGAGAAAATGATACTGATGGTGTCCAAGCTGATTCCAAGGTTTGAGAAGTTGGCAGTGTTCACAGTTACTCATGGTTATGATAGAAATTCTTACTAAGGGGGCACCTGGGTGGCTCAGTCGTTAAGCGTCTGCCTTCAGCTCAGGTCATGATTCCAGGGTCCTGGGATCGAGCCCCGCATCAGGCTCTCTGCTCCGCAGGAAGCCTGCTTCTCCCTCTCCCACTCCCCCCGCTTGTGTTCCCTCTCTCGCTGTGTCTCTCTCTGTCAAATAAATAAATAAAATCTTTAAAAAAGAAATTCTTACAAAGTTGTTTGGACCCAACTGTTAATAAATGGAAATATTAGGTATTTCTTTTGGCTTAGATGTGCTATGAAAAAATTACTGCAACACTAAAGGGTACGATGAGCTGAGAAAGTATTGGGGGCATCTGTGGCATAGGCAAAAATACACTAAAACCAAAGTCACTTCATTGTTCATTTTCTACCTAAGAAATTCTGTAAATAGTTATATATGAGAGGGAAAAAATATATACAAACATACATACAAAGTTTGGATTTTTATTGAAATCTTGTGTTAGGTATCAAACAAAATCTGCTTTCTTCAGATAAAAATATTCTCTCAGATGTCTCCAGATAACTGCTAGGTCTAAGTTGGTCCTTTAATGTCTTATTTTATTTTTATCGTCCTCATGAAATGTTCATATACAGTCAGGATGTTCCCAAAAGAATTTTTATCGTGTAAAGGATCGTACATGACGACCTCTACCACTGCCTCCACTAACAAACTTTCCTCTTGAGCCTCCACTGCCACTATTTGCACTTGCCCAGGAAGGTCCAAGACCCCCACGACCTCTGGAAGCACGGTCACGGGGACTTGGGCGGTAGCCTATAAAAGAAAGAATATAGTTTTTAGTCGTAACATCCTTTCCTTTCCCACTACAGAAATAGTAATCTATAAAACTGAACTCAAATTAAGACAGGAGTTACTCTTTGCTCCTTTAAAATCCACGTGCAGGTCCTCTGAATGTGGTGAAGACTGCTAAATTGTCCACTTTAAATAGGTAAATTTTATGATATGTGAGAATTATATCTCAAATAAAGCTGTTATAAAAAAGAAAGTGCATTTGAAACCAAAAGCTACTTCTGATCAGGAGTTCCAGACTCGATATAGTAGTGTTTTAGGAAAAACAGGTTACAAGTCTACACACACAAGACAATATTGTAAACAAAAATAGAATATACTGTATGAAGATATCTCTATTATTGAAATACTTCGGTAAAAAAGGTACCTTAAGGATTAGATTTCATTATTGAAATATAAAAACAGAGCATGGGACGCCTGGATGGCTCAGTCTGTTAAGTGTCCAACTCTTGGTTTCAGCTCAGGTCATGATCTCACGGTTGTGGGATCGAGCCCTGTGTTGGGCTCTGTGCTCAGTACGGAGTCAGCTTGAGATTCTCTTTCCCTTTCCCTCTCCCGCTCCTGCTCATCCTCTCTCTCTCTCAAATAAATAAATAAAATTTTTTAAGATTACAAAAAACAGAGCACATCACTGTGAAACTGCTCAGATTATACACATAGTTCAGAATCCAGAATTTTGATTATTCCTACAGGAAATATACACTGGGCATTCATCTGCATATATAAAATTAAATTGCCTTTAGAATAATAAGTCTACATTCTAAAATATTCTCTCCCAGAATGAGAGTATAGAATATCCAACAATTTGAAAAGGAGGATTCACCTCCCTCTCTCAGCAATATCAACTAGGAAGGATGTATACCTGTAGAACTAAGTGGCCGTAATGGTGGAAGAGGGCCCCTGTTAAAGTTGCTCTGGCCGCCTCGACTTTCATTGTAAGTTCCTCGAGGAGTATTCTGAGCACTCCAACTGGAGCCTCTTGTTCCCTCCCGACGACTGTAGTTTCCTAAACACAGAAAACACAATCAAGATCTCTACTTCAGTTGGATTAAAAAAGATTCGACACTTGGGGCACCTGGGTGACTCAGTCGGTTAAGTATCTGCCTTTGGCTCAGGTCATGATCTTGGGGTTCTGGGATGGAGTCCCACGTATAATTTAAAGTATAATTTCTACAAGTACACTCAGTTTCTAAAATCTTGAAGCATTTTTTAAACAGGAACAATGTTTAATAAACCACAGAAGCAAAAAATATCATGCAGTAAATAAAGCAGCCACCTTTAACAATCCATAAAACAAGTTTTGTGTTTTTTTGTTAAATTCCACAACAGTACCTTTAAAAAGAAACAAGATTTGTGTTTAAAGCTCTGCTGTGCAGTGGTCTCCCTAGTTCCCATATGGAGGGTGGCATTTTGAAATAGGTATGACACAGGTGTACAATGTTGGAAATGGAATTCATTAACAGATAAAATCTTGAAGCAATTTAAAACAGATTAAATGGGGTGCCTGGCTGGCTCAGTCGGTAAAGCATGCAACTTTTGATCTTGGGGTAGTGGGTTTGAGTCCCACGTTGGGTGTAGAGATTACTTAAACATAAAATCTAAAAAAAAAAAAAAACAAACCCCGAAAAACAGATTAAATGTAACATCAAGAAGCAAGTAGATAAGAGACTCAATGGTGAACTACACAAAAGAATCCTAAGAGGGGTGCCTAGGTGGCTCAGTTGGTTAAACCTCTGCCTTCAGCTCAGGTCATAATCCTAGGGTCCTGGGATGGAGCCCCATGCCCGGCTCCCTGCTCAGCAGGGAGCCTGCTTTCCCCTCTCCCCACTGCTCGTGCTCTCTCTCTCTCACTATCCGCCCCCCAAAATGAATAAATAAAATCTTAAAAAAAAAAATCGTAAAGAAATTGTTGGTAAGCAGAACTGTATAACACTACTCAGAATGTATAGATACTACTCAGAAAGGATAAACACAATTCCCAATGTGAAAAGGAAAATATTTGGCCAATTAACTTCTTTTAAACTTATCACTAAACAGGCAATTAATTAAATATTAACTTAAAAAAGACTTTTTCTACCCAATAGAGTACTTTGCAAATAGTTACCACTGGTCTGAGGTAGTAGCTTAATTGTAGTAACTGAAAAATACTTTATCTGAATCACTTACATCTAAATCACTTCTATTCAATGTTCTAATATTCCAATACTCTGACCCTTAGAAAGCATACTTTAAGTAGTCACCTTTTGAAGCAGGTGGTGTGAAAAACCTATTCTGACTGTGAAAAGCACCCCGTCCTCCTCGATTGCCTGAAAATCCACCACGAGAAGAAATCTTCTGTGATACTTTAAGTGGCCGTTTGGGTGGGGGTATTCCATCTTGAGGGACCACTTCTTTACTCTCAGCCGCAACAAAGTCATCGACATGCATAGATGGTGGTCTGCTTGTGTTCTGCTTCCTCTGACGAAAAATATCATGGGGTCGTATACCCTGTCCAAATCCTCCCCTGCCCCTTCCTCTTGGTGGTGGCACAACATGAGCTCGTTTGGCAGGTTCAATGTATTCAGATTTCCCACTATTAAAACAAAAACACTCCATGAAAACTTTTTCTTTTTTTTTTTTCATATTTCAGGTGAATATGTAAGTCAATGTTTGCAATACTGAAAACTACATTTCAATTATTTCTTCATTCAGTTGTGTTAATGTTGCAAGTATCTCTATTACTCTCCAGGGATACACAACAAAACTAGCTAAGAACGGTACTCACATTTTATTGATATGACTAACAATTATTTAAAATAATCCAGTTCACCACTTGTTCAAACCACCCAAACTCTCATAAAGTAGAACAATGTAACAAATGTACTGGGTATATCCTGGCCAAAGTATTATCTCTAAAAAAATTCCAAACAATATTCATGATTCAAGTATTACATCACCTTCCTTTTTTCTCTATAGTTATGTGTCTATCTTAAAGTACATTACAATAAATAAGCTTCCATGACCATGATCAAGATCTTCAGTAGATAAATTTTACCTTGAAGTTATGAAGGTCTCATGCTTGTGCTTCCCAAGTTTGAATCCTTTAGTAGTCTTAGTTCTCCCTGGAGATGATGGTTCTGACAAAAATGAGCGCTCTAATTCTGAATGCAAGTCAAAGTCACTACAGCATTTTTCAGAGAGCTCAATTAAGTCAACTTTCACCTGCAGTCATAAAAATTAAACAAAATGAGAAATACATCTTAAATGTAATTAGTAATGTAACATTTGATTACAGAAATTCATATTTCCTATAGATTATATTTAACTCTTATAATAAATAAATTATAGGTCTGCCCTTTTCCATCATCCTTTCTCTTTTTTTTTTTAAAGGTTATTTTTAAGTAATCTTTACATCCAACATGGGGTTTGAACTCACAACCCCAAGATCAAGAGTTGCATGCTCCACCAACTAAGCCAGCGAGGCACCCCTTTCCATCACCTTTTCAAAAAGCAACATCATTGGTAGTTAAAGAAAAAATCTTGGAATTCAGCTGCATTTTGGGGTGGGGTGGGGTGGCATTCCTCCTCAAAGAAGGGCTGTTAATTTTGGGAGACCTCTGCTGTCTGACAAGGAACTCAGGATTTATCTATAAAAATTAACAAAGTAGCATCTCCAGAACTCTTCCAAAACAACCTGAAAATAACATATTTTGTAAGCCTTGTATAGCCACAATATCTATAATAAAAGGATTCTGTGCCACAGTTCTCAAAGTTCTATGCATTAAATGAGGGTCCAACCTAACTTTACTTCCAGGGAAATAAAAATTATGTTTCCTTAAGTTTTATTTAAATTTAGCAAACCTAAAAGACCCCAAATTTTCTAAACCATGTAAAGTTACAATCTTCATTGTAAGATAGTTGCGTTTCAACATAAAAATTATAAAACAACTTCTAACACAAATATTTTAGATCTGTGATACTAAATATGGTAGCCATTAACCACATGTGCCTATTTAAATTTAAATTAATTAAAATTAAATCAAAAATAAAATTCAGTTCCTTAGTTATACTAGCAACAGTTCATTACTCAACAGTCACATAAAGTTAATGGGTACTGTAGGACAGGGCAGATTACTGAACATTTGTTACTGCATAAAATTCTATTGGACAGAGAAGTTCTAAAAAATCACTGAACAATTTACACTAAAGGAGAAATTAATTTTCTTTTTAAATTTTTAAGTAAGCTCTACGCCCAACGTGGGGTTTGAACTCACAACCCCAAGATCAAGAGTCACATGGTGGGGATGCCTGGGTGGCTCAGTTGATTAAGCATCTGACTCTTGATTTTAGCTCAGGTCATGATCTCAGGATCCTGGGATCAAGCCCTGTGTTGGGCTTCCCAGCTCAGTGGGGAGTCTGTTTCTCCCTCTCCCTCTGCCTCTGCCACTCCCCTGCTTGTGCTCTCTTGCTTGCTCTCTCTCAAAAAAATAAATAAAATCTAAAAAAAAAAGTCACATGCTCTACTGACTAAGCTATACAGGCACTCCAAGAGAAAATAATTCTTTAATGCAATTTAAATAAAACTTTATGCGATATTTTTAAAAAAGGGAAAGGAGCCCTCAATATACTAAATATACCTTAAATGTAAAGCAAACAATTCTTTTAGTCTCGTGTGCAATGAGACATGATAAATACTAATACTTTTTGGACCAGAGAATATCCAAATATATTTATTTTTTTGATCAAGGGAAAAAAAAACAATATATGGTACAATAATATGTAACTGAAATCATCCTCCCTAATACAGCTCTGAGAAGCATAAATCAGGGTGCTTTAAATTTTAAATGTTTAATTATACTCTTACCTGTCCACAGCATTACGTTTAAGAATATGAATTCCCATTTGTACCTATATTATTTTAATGAATTGATTCTTTACATTTCCCCCAAATTAAGAGATTGCCAAAATACCATTCCTCTCCTTAAACCCCAAAACAGGAATAAACTAATTTTGTAGAATACTTTTCTCTATTCTATACCCTACAAATATAAGAAAACAAAGTGCTTCAGGGTACTTAGGCAAAAACATAATTTTTCCCTAAAAAAATCTCATTCTCAAATATACAGATCACTAACTAGAAAGAACTAAGTGTTCTAGACACCATTAGTGGGCAACTGATATAAAAATAATGCAGGACTAGTCCCCAAATGGGCTTTTAACAGCCATATGCTATCTCACTTATTTTAGTGCTAATACACACAAAAAGCAAAAAAATCAACAATAACTTTTTTTCTAATATTTAGTAATAAAATTACTTATACCAAATCCAGATCTGTATCAATCTCTTCAGCCTGAAACGGGGTGAACCACATGGATTTCAACTGATCATCCATGACATCAGCTAGCACATATGCAGTCCTAGAACAAGAAAGGTATTTGGTAAAACACAGAATTCCAAAATCAAATATTTTAGCTTATCTTCTAAGCAAAATCCATGGAAGGTACAATTAAAAATGGTACTCTCACCTCAAAACTGTTAGTAAAATTAGTACTTAAAAACCGAGTTTATTACATTGTACCAGTGGGTACAGAAACTGTGTGTTTACTTTTTCTAAATTTAGGGAATAATTCCATCAAACTGAAGATCATTATGCTTCATAAGTACAGTGCTCCAAAGATCAAGAGGCATATAACCTTTAGAACAGGGATCAGTAAACTATGGCCCCTATTCTGAAAGCCTGCTTGTGTACAGACTATAAGCTAGAAATGGTTTTTTTTTTTTTTTAAGTTTTTTTAAGAAGCCATAAGAAACAAACAAGACACTACAGAGGAATATGCAACAGAGGCTGAATGTCACCTACAAAGCCTAGAATTTTTATTATCTGGCCCTTTACAGAAAAATAGTTTGCTGGCCCTCTTTAAGATCCCAGTCATTAAGTACACATTATCTACTAAGCCACAAAACATTCCTTGTTTTACCTATTGTTAAACAGATTCTGGAGAGATTCTGGAGCTGAAAGTACTGGTTCTACATCCTGGTCACCAAGAGGTAAAGGATCACCAGATGACTCCAGCATCTGCTTAAGTCCAACTACATTGTCCAACAAAGAATCCAGATTGTCATCATCTTTTGAATGTTCCTAGATAGAGACAAAAGCAGAGTAAGATGATGCAGGTAAAACTCAAACATTTATGCCCATAATCTACTGATTCTTTAATAGAAAATGTTATATTTTTTGATTACTAAGAAATTTGGAACACTGTCAAAAACTTATCAACTTAATATTAAACATGTTCAAATAAAACAAACATGAAAAACACTTGTCATTTTATTTCTAAAGAATGGTAGCAGGGGGTACCCTGCATTCAAACAATAGATAATTCAAAAACTACTGCCTTCTTCCTTAAGATTCATAATAGTATGGAGGACTTCACCCCAAATTATTAATTCAAAGAGTATTTCAAACTTTATAAGCATCCAACTGAGGGTTCACTATTTAAAAAGGTCACTATGAAAAACTTGTACTAGTCAAAGAGAAAAGAAAATGTATCTTGGGAATGAGCTGTTTTTATCTTGTTTCTGTTTTTGTTTTTCTTTTTTTACCAAAACAAGCTTCTCTAGTTCAAGGAACAAATTTTCTGGACTTTCTTCTTTGCTTTGTAGAAGCTGTTTTAACTCTGCAGCATTAATACTCATTGTCCGTGATGGATGAGTTCCCTCTACTTCCATGAGACCACTATCATCTCCACAACATCCCTGTAAATGTCACACACAAGTTAAATTTGAGAGCAGAGAAATTTGCAAAGATGCTTCCAAACTTATTCAGATATTTAAGCCATTTGCTGCAATCTTCCCCTCCATGTTTTGGTTTTACATCAGTACAAACGGCTAGTTTTAAGAAACATTTAGTCAGCTCAAGGCTGAAATACGTCTCTTTGAATAAGACTCACATAATAAATAGGTAAGCACACATATTCAATTTATTAGCAGCCAGATTTCTCAACAAAAATATCCAATGCAAATACAATGGCACTTGCAGGACATGTAACATACTAATTGATACTCAATAAAATGCCTATACTATAATAAAGAACTGATAGAACCTGAATTTATCTTTCTGGAGTTAAGACAAACAACTAAAGAAAACAGTAACTACCGTATTTAAGGCTATATTCTGTCATGAAAAAAGTTAATATTTCCTGCTTTAAAAAGCCATATAATAATATGAATTTTGGCATGATAATAATTTAATACTAGAAAATTCATCCAGCAAACCAAATCTTGGTTCATGAAAATAAATCTATCCACATTGTTACATGTGATAGAACGCTTAAGTAGTTCCAAATCTTTAGAACACAATCCCATTTTATTATTTTCATTTAGGTGTAATTAACATACAGTATTATATTAGTTTCAGGTATACAACAGTGAATTGATATTTGTATACATGGAGAACTAACCACCACAGTAAGTCTAGTTATCATCTGTCACCATACAAAGTTAATACAATATTATTGACTATATTCCCCATGCATTGCCCATTTTATTTTTTTTTAAGTTTATTTATTTTTTTAGTAAGCTCTACACATGGAACTTGAACTCACAACCCCAAGATCAAGCGTTCGTTGCATGCTCTTCCAACTGAGCCAACAAAGCACCCCACATTAAATGGCTCAAAATGAATATAGTCTCTTAGAGGAGACTATACACACCAATCTAGATGCAGGATTTAGTATTTTTAAATAGGCATTAAAAATAAAAATTTTCTCTGGAGTTCCTAATTTATGTCTTATAACTGGACACATTTCAATGAAAATTGTTATTATTTTTTTTTAAGGATTTTATTTATTTATCTGAGAGAGAGAGCACAAGCTGAGGGGAAAGGCAGAGGAAGAGGGAGAAGCAGACTCTCTGCTGAGCAGGGAGCCTGATGAGGGGCTCGATACCAGGACCTTGGGATCATGACCTGAGCCGAAGGCAGATGTTTAACCAACTGAGCCACTCAGGTGCCCCAAATGAAAATTATTCTTAATAGATTCCCATTCAAACTGACACTATGCCTGAAGCACATTTGTACCTTTCATAAACACTAGACTGAGGAAGTCACTTACTGTTGTGTTAAGGAAGAGGGTATATAGTTTTAATGAGAAATTCAATAAAATATTATAGGAGTTTTATTTGCTTTATTTGAAGGTGAGGGTAAAGGGTAGGTTGACAATGGTCTAGCCTATGTTCTATTTTTTTTAAATAAAGGAAAATGAGTTAAAAATAAATCAGAGTGCACTGACAGAAACAGACTATACAGGGTTCTCTTTAAAGGAACTGTCCCCTGGGGCACCTGGGTGGCTCAGTTGTTAAGCGTCTGCCTTCGGCTCAGGTCATGATCCCAGAGTCCTGGGATCAAGCCCCGCATCCGGCTCCCTGCTCAGCGGGAAGCCTGCTTCTCCCTCTCCCACTCCCCCTGCTTGTGTTCCCTCTCTGACTGTGTCTCTCTCTGTCAAATAAATAAATAAAATCTTTAAAAAAAAAAAAGGAACTGTCTCCTAAATGTTGATAAAATGGACAAATTAAAAGACTAACTATATTTTATAGAAATAAGTATATTAACCAGATTACAAATTATCAAGGTATCTGCGTCTTTCCTCACTCTGTTATTCATATCACTTTCACCAAGAGATATAAAGATTTAGTGTAGCTGAATCAGAAAATATTACAATGGTCATTATTTTTAAAGGTCAGAGACAACAGACTAAAATAATCAGTTAAAAGAAAGGGGGGAGAACTTATATCCACCCAAAAACCTGCACATAGATGTTTATAGCAGTTTTATTCATAATCACCAAAACTTGGAAACCACCAGGACACCTTTCACTAGGTGAATGGATAAATAAAATGTAAGACAGCCACACAATAAAATATTATTCAGCGCTAAAAAGAAAAGAGCTATCAAGCCATGAAAAAATATGGAAGACTTGCTATATATTGTATGATTCCAATTATCTAACATTCTGGAAAGGCAAAACCATGCAGGGGGTAAAAAGATCAGTGGTTGCCAAGGGTTAAGAATGAATAAGTGGAGCACAGAAAATTAAAGGCAGTAAAATTATTGTGCAGGGCACTGCAATGGTAGATATATATCATTATACATTTGTCAAAAACCACAGAATGTTCAATACCAAGGGAACCCTAATATAAACTATGGACTTTGATATGGGTTATGATAGTGTGTCAATGTGGATAATGGTATGGATTGTGATAATGTGTCAATGTAAGTCCATCGATATATCATTGTAATGCAGTAGGTTAGTAGGTTGATAGTAAGGGATATTAGAGGATAATAGGAGATAGTAAGGGAGCCTGTGCATGGGGGAGATGGGGGAACAAGGAGTATATGGAAACTTTCTGTACCTTCCACTCAATTTTGCTGTAAACCTAAAACTCCTCTAAAAACTCTAAAAAAAAGGAGGATAATAAACTATGAATTAAAATATTCAGAATAATGCAAATTTTTCATCTCTCCATACTATCTCTTTTTCATTATTATGAGCAGAAATAGTTTTGAACAAAATAAAATGCATTTTACATTTTAATTCACTTACTTTGTACTAAAAGCCATCTTACAAAATCTAGGGTTGAATTTAGCACAATTTGAAATATTCTGTACACAAACTACTATTAGAAATAGTAATAAAAGAATTTGTTTAAGATTTTATTCATTTATTTCAGAGAGAGAGATACAGTGAGAGAGGGAACACAAGCAGGGGGAGCAGGAGAGGGAGAAGCAGGCTTCCCACTGAGCAGGGAGCCCGATGTGGGACTCGATCCCAGGACCATGGGATCATGACCTAAGCTGAAGGCAGACGCCCAAAGACTGAGCCACCCAGGCACCCCAGTAATAAAGAATTTTTAAGAAGATTTTTAAAACCAGGGCGCCTGGGTGGCTCAGTCGTTAAGCATCTGCCTTCGGCTCAGGTCATGATCCCAGGGTCCTGGGATCGGGCCCCACATCGGGCTCCCTGCTTGGCAGGAAGCCTGCTTCTCCCTCTCCCACTCCCCCTGCCTGTGTTCCCTCTCTCGCTGTGTCTCTCTCTGTGAAGTAAATAAATAAAATCTTTAAAAAAAAAAAAAAAAAGAAGATTTTTAAAACCATACTCCACAAAATTATTTCAGGAAAATGAAAACGAAAATTCTATTAAATTTGTCTGTGATACAGTTTCAAATCAAATTGTATTCATTTGTCAAACACAGCTATTTGTATTAAACACAATGCTTCATATTAAATATATTGCTTGTATATTAAATATAATGTTAATTATAAATACATATATTTATGTAGTATAATTATAAATAAATATTAAATATAAGGCTTGTATTAGATCATACAAGACACTGTACAAGTACTCTGGGAAAGAGCTAGAAAGATATGCTTCCTGACCTAAGTGAGCTACTATTCAGAAAGTAGGATGGGAAATGGTAAAAAGGCCTGTGAATGATCTATGAAAAAGAAATCTAATAACATGCTTTAAAGTGTACAGAAAGAAAAGTGATCTCAAAGTGGGATGAATTAAACAGGCACTATGAACAGATTAGTTTTATCAAAAAAGAGAGAGAGAGACCAAAAGCTAAGAGATGTGTATATATAGATGAGATTTAAGGATGATGGCATAGTATAAAATGTTTTCTAAGGAAGAAGTGGTTGCAAAGGCAGCTTTTTGGTCATACAGTAAATAGTCTTCAATGCCATGCTAAAAAGTTTGGAATTTATTCAACAGACACCAAAAGTTATTATAGGATGAAGGGACATGATCTGAGGTCTGATTTAGAAAGATATGAACTCACACAGAACTATTCAGAATATATGAGAGAAGTAAATGTTTTGAAGGAAACTGGAAAGAAGGCTGATACAATACTCTGCAAGAAAATATCAATAAAGGTATAAGAATTAATTTTTTAAAACCTATTTATAAATTCTGGAGTGGAAAAGTACAGTAACTGAAATAAAAAATTCAGTAGAGGGGCTCAACCTTGAAGATAGGTCAGCTGAGATGAACCACTTTAACGAACAGAAAGAAAAAAGAATGAAGAACCACAAACAAAACCTCAGAGACCTGCCGCGTACCATCAAGAGCACCAACATACATATAATAAGAATCCCAGAGAAAGAGGGAAGAGAGAAGAGTCACGAAGAATATATGAAGAAATAACGGCTGAAAACACCCCAAATTTAATGAAAAACATTAACCTATACTTCCAAAAGGACCAATAAAATCCAAGTAGAATAAACTCAAAGGAATTCATACTTAGACACATCATGATCAAACTATTAAGAACCAAAGACAGAGAATCTTGAAAGTAGCAAAAGTGACTCAGCTAATAAAAGGGATCCTTAATAAGATTAACTGATTTGTCATCAGAAACCAATCTAAGCCAGAATTTAGAGAGAAGACATATTTGAAGTGCTGAAAGAAAAATGCTATCAACCAAGAGTTCTATAACTGACAAAACTATCCTTCAAAAAAGAGGGAAAAATAAGACAGTCCTAGATTTAAAAAAAAAAAGAATTCACTAGCAGACCTACTCCACAAAAAATACTAAAGGGAATCCTTCAAACTGACATGAAAGGACATTAAATAGCAACTTAAATCCACATGAAAAAATAAAGAATGTCAGTGAAGTATATATAGGTAAAAGGCAATAGTAACATTATTTTTGTTCGTAACTCTTCTTCTCCTATCTGAACCGCAAGACAATAAAATAAAGCAATGATGACAAAACTGTGTAGATGGGCTCATAATGTATAAAAATGTAATTTGCATGAGGTATAAAGCTATACTGTAGCATTTTTTTATATACTATTAAAATTATGTTGTATTAATGTGAAGTAGATTGTATTCAATTAAGGTGTTAAATGTAGTACTCAGGAAAACCACTAAGAAAATAACTTAAAAAAAAAAAGCAAAAGAAATAACAAAAAAAGTTAAAATGGGGACGCCTGGATGGCTTAGCTGGTTAAGCGTCTGCTTTCAGCTCAGGTCGTAATCCCAGGATCCTGGGATCGAGTCCTGCGTTGGGCTCCTTGCTCAGGGGGGAACCTGCTTCTCCCTCTGCCTGCTGCTCCCCTTACTTGTCCTCTCTCTCTCTCTGTCAAATAAATAAATCTTTAAAAAAATAAGTTAAGGGCGCCTGGGTGGCTCAGTTGGTTAAGCGACGGCCTTCGGCTCAGGTCATGATCCTGGAGTCCCAGGATCGAGTCCCGCATCGGGCTCCCTGCTCAGCAGGGAGTCTGCTTCTCCCTCTGACCCTCCTCCCTCTCATGCTCTCTCTCATTCTCTCTCTCTCAAATAAATAAATAAAATCTTAAAAAAAAAAAGTTAAAATGCAAAGTAGTAAATATCTATTTAACACAAGATATAATAGAGATAAAGAGAAAAAAGGTTATGTAGAAAGTAAATAACAAAACACCAGACATAAATCCTATCAGTAATTAGACATAAATAGATTATACCAATCAAAAGAAATTGGGCAGAATGTAAAAAAAACAAACACCATCCAACCATATGGTATCTACAAGGGACACACTTTATTTTTTATGTAGGCTCCACACCCAACATGGAGCAGAACTCACAAGCCTGAGATAAATAGTTGCATGCTCCACCAACTGGGCCAGCTAGGTGCCCCAAGAGACACACTTTAGATTAAAAGATACAAACAGATTGAAAGTAAAAGGGTAGAAAAAATATATATACCATACAAACAATAACCAAAACAGAACTAGAGTGGCTATACCAATAATTCAAAATAAAGGTTTAGACATAAGTTATTACGAGACATAAGTTATTATTAGAGACGAAGAAAGACATTTTATAATAACAAAAGCATCAATCCATCAGGAAGACAAACATGAACATATATGCACCTGACAGTAGAGCTCAAGATGCTAGAAGCAAAAACCTGATGAAGTAAAGGGAGAAATAGACATTTCAACAATAACAGTTGGAGACTTCAGTCTCCTACTTTCAGTAGTGGGTAGAATTAGGCAGAAAATCAACACAGAAACAGAAGGCTTCAACAACTATAAACCAACTACTCCTAACAGGCATGTATAGAACATGCAACCAAACAGTGGCAGAAGACACATTCTTTTCAAAGGCACATGGAATATTCTCCAGGATAGCACATACCCTATTCTGTAAAACAAGCCTCAACAAAGTATGCTCTCTGACCACAATGGAATGAAGTTAGAAATCAATTACAGAAGGAAATTTAGAAAAGTCACACCTATGTGAAAATTAAACACACCCCTAAATAACCAATGGGCCAAAGAAAAAATTACAAGGGAGATTAGAAAATCCTTAGAGATGAACAAAACCAAAAACATGACATGCTACAAGCAGTGTACAGAAGAAAATTTATAGCTGTAAATGCCTACATTTAAAAAGAAAAACATATAAATAAATAAATAGAAAATCTCAAATTAATAATAACCTAACCTTCCACCTGAAGAAATTAGGAATTGAAGAGTAACCTCAAAACGAGTAGAAGGAAAAAAACAGTAAGAATAAAAGCAGAAATGAACAAATAGAGAATAGAAAAATAATAGAAAAAATCAAAGAAGGGGCGCCTGAGTGTTTCAGTTGGTTCAGCGTCCAACTCTTGATTTCGGCTCAGGTCATGATCTCAGGGTTGTGAGATTGAGCCCTGTCGGGCTCCTCGCTCAGCAGGGATCTACTCAGGATTCTCTCTCTCTCACTCCCTCTGTCCCTCCCCCGACTGCTCACACACTCTCTCTCTCTCAAAAAAAAAAAAAAAAAGAAAGAAAGAAAAGAAAAAAATCAAAGTAACCAAAATTTGGTTATCTGGAAAGAAAAAAACAACAAAACTGACAAACCTTTAGCTAAACTAACCAAAAGGAGAAAAAAAAGAGAGAGAAGACTCAAACTATGAAAATCAAGAATGAAAAAGAGGACACCATTAACAATCTTACAGATGTAGGAAAGTTTATAAGGAAATACTGTTAACAACATATTCCATCAAGTTAATGTAGTTGAATGAAAAGGAACAAATTCCTAAAAAGCCACAAACTACTGAAACTGACTCAAGAAAAAACAGAAAATCTGAAGAGATTTATATTGAGTAAAGCAATTTAATTAGTTTCAAAAACACTTTACACAAAGAAAAGCCCAGGTCAAGATGGCTTCACTGGTGATTCTACCAAATGTTTAAAAAATGAATACAATCCTTCACACATGTTTCCAAAAACTAAAAGCAGAAAGAACACTTAACAGTTCACTCTATGAGACCAAAGATGCCACAAGAAAAAAAGCTGTAGGCCAATATCCCTATAAATAGAGACCCAGGGGTGCCTGGGTGGTTTAGTCGGTTAAGCATCTGACCCTTGATTTCGGCTCAGGTCATGATCTCAGCATCAGGATTGAGCCCTGCATCAGGCTCCATGCTCGCACGGAGTCTGCATGGGATGCTCTCCCTCTCCCTCTGTCACTCCCCCTGCTTGGGTGAGCGCTCTTTCTTTCTCTATAAAATGAATAAATAAATATTTTAAAAAAAAATAAGAGACCCAAAATTCCTCAATAAAATAAAACTGAATCCAGCAACATATAAAAAAGACCATACATAAAAAAAAAAAAAAAAAATAAAAAAAAAAAAAAAAGACAAATAGCATTTAACAAATACCACAACCTTTCATGATAAAAACATACAACAAACTAGGAACAGAGTATTTCTTCAACTGATAAAGGGTATCTATGAATAACCATAGCGACCACTGTATTTCATTGTGAAAGACTGAAAGTCTTCTCCCTATGATCAGAAACAAGACAAAGATGTCAGTTCTCGCTACTTTTATTCAATATGTACTGGAGGTTCTTGCAGGGGCAATTAGGCAAAAAAAAAGAAAGAAAGAGAGAGAGAGAGGAAAGAAAGAAAGAGAGAGAGAGAGAAAGGAAAAAGAAGTTAGACTATCTTATTTGTAGATAGCATGATCTTGTATACAGAAAATCCTAAGAAAACCACAAAAAAACTATTAGAACTAAAAAACAAGTTCAGCAAAGTTATAGGATACAATATCAATATACAAAAATCAACTATTTTTCTAAACACTAGCAAAAAACAATTCAAAAATGGAAAGTAAGAATTTCATTTACAACAGCATTTAAAAAATTCCCAATTTTTTTTAACTTTTTTTTTTTAAGATTTTATTTATTTATTTGACAGAGAGAGACACAACAAGAGCAGGAACACAAGTGGGGAGGAGAGGGAGAAGCAGGCTTCCCGCAGAGCAGGGAGCCTGATGTGGGGCTCGACCCCAAGACCCTGGGATCATGACCTGAGCCGAAGGCAGACGCTTAACCGACTGAGTCACCCAGGCGCCCCAAAAATTCCCAGTTTAGAGCCATAAACTTAACAAAAGAGGTACAAGATCTGTATATTGAAAACTACAAAATAACTTAGAAAGGAATCAAAGACAATCTAAATAAATGGAAAGCCATGCCATGTCCATGGATATGAAGACTTAATAGTATTAAGATAGTAATACTCCCCAAATTGATCTACAGATTCAGTACACAATCCCTATCAAAATCTCAGCAATCTTTTTGCAGAAACTTATATAGAGACAGAGAAGTAGATTAGTGGTTGCCGTGGCCTAGGAAAAAGGGGGAATGGGGAGTTTCTGTTACGGGCACAGAGCTTCTTTTCGGAATTCTAAAAGCATTCTGAAATTAGATAGTGGTGATGGTTGCACAATTCTATGAATACACTAAAAACCACCGAAATGTCAGTTTAAAGGAGTGAATTTTATGAGATGTAGATCATATATCAATAAAAATGTTATGAAAAAAGCAGCAGCAAGAAGGAAATCTAAGGTAATAGTGGTGAAATACAAAGAAATGAAATATGAACGTTTTTATGAACGTTTTATGAAATATGAACGTTTTAAACTGACAGGAATGACAGCTGCTAAAGAGGATGAAGAAAAGGGGGAAAGCTGACTATTATTTCATCATTTCTATCTTGAAGGGCAAGGAAGATCATGATATAAAAGTAGGGCAGATAAAAGATAAATCAAGTGTTTATGGGAAGATAATTTGGTTTTGGATATTCAGAGATTCTATCAAGTAGCCAAGGGCAGAGACAGGAGAGAGAGAGGGGAGGAAAACAGAGGAGAGGGAAAGGAGCCAGGTACGATACTAGAAGGTATAAGATCTATGTCACAGATAGAAATGAAGCAATGGAGGGGGGGGCATTTTCCTCTGATTAAGGAAGGAAAACAATAGGTTAGAAAGAACAGGGATAGAATCCAAGAGAGAGTGAAAGGATTTAGAAACCAAACAGGATGACCTTGATCTTCTCAGTGAAAGAGGTGAGAAAAGGAAACACATTGATAAGGGATGAATAAAAGCATTAATTAATTAGCAGTCCTGAGGGCCCAGTAGCTCCTGGATAATAAGAATGAACAGTGGTTAGTGATTTTTGATTAGGAACTGTTTAATTGATGACGTAAGAAAATCTGTCAAACTGATTTATTAACAACACACCACTTAGGATCTGATAAAACTAATAAGCTAATAAGTAGTCTTCCATTAAGTAAAAACTCTAAAATTCCTAACAGTAGCTACAGTCCTACCATTAAATATGCTCTTTATCTTTCAGAATAAAAATCTGATCTTTCAGAATCAAAGCATCTGGTCAACTTAATTGCTTTAATAAAGTATATCTGACACAAAACAAACACAAATTTGCTGATAAAATGGGCACAAAAATAACTACAAACACAATAGGCAGCCAAGAAGTACTAACTAAAGTAAATTTTTTTTTTTAAAGTAGGTTCCATGCCCAACATGAGGCTTGAACTCACAACCCTGAGATCAAGAGTCACATGCTCTACCAACTGAGCTGGCCAGGCACCCCTTACTGAAATAAATATTAATATAAATTATATGCGTAAGAGAAATACACTACAGTAAATTTAATTTTTTCTTATGAAATAATCCCATATTATATTTGCTTTGGTAGAACTGTACTAAACAGGTCTGCCACAACTCTTCCCAAACAGAAATCTTAAATATGAGCTGAATTTCTCAAACCAGGGTTGACAGAATACAGACCTACAGATGTTAATAGCTATATGTACCTGCATGCGCGCACACACGTTATACACACACATGCAATATTTTGCAGGCAATACATTTGGAAAAGCTAGATTCAATTGCAGTAAAGTAAGTTTCTATTTATCTAGGAACTTTTAGAGCTTTTACTATACTAATGTGTATAAGTAAGTTCCATCATGAGAGACATTTCCAAACTTATCTGACCACAAATACTTTTTAAAGGCAAGCCTATTAAATATTAAAGGTTTCTGGAATTGTGTCCACAACATATATCATGATTTTGGAAAATACTAATGAGAGAAATTCTTTTTTTTTTTTAATTTTTATATATTTATTTGATAGAGCACACAAGTAGGGGGAGAGGCAGAGGGAGGAGCAGGCTCCCCATTGAGCAGGGAGCCAGATGCGGGGCTCGATCCCAGCACCCTGGGATCATGACCTGAGCTGAAGGCAGACGCTCAACCAAATGAGCCACACAGGAGCCCGAGAAATTCTTAATTAGATTTTAACATAAGATTTTAGAGTTGGGGAAATAATCTTTAATTTGTATCTATGATGGATTCAAAACACCCTAGTATAATAAACTTTACAATCACTCCAAAATCAACGTCCAAAACACAATCAACAAATGTTCAATTAATTGACTGTAGAGAAATACTTGATTAAGAGACTGATAAAATTTGAATATTCTGAGTGTCCCTGGCAAGGTAACTCAATGTAAAAAATCATTTTTTACTTTAGTAAAAAATGAAGGCACTAGAGGTACCTGGGTGGCTCAGTCGGTTAAGCAGCCAACTCTTAATTTTGGCTCAGGTCATGATCTTGGGATCCTGGGATCAAGCCCCGAGTCAGGTTCCAAGCTCAGAGGAAACTTTGCTTGAGGATTCTCTCTCTCCCTCTCCCTCTGCCCCTCCCCCACTCATGAGTGTGTTCTCTCTAAAAAATAAATAAATAAACCTTTAAAAAAAAATGAAGGCACTATGGGTAGTATTTTTCTCTAAGCAGCCTAGTCATAGAGTATTTACAAATTAATGATGCTTAATAAATTTAAAAAGAGTTCAATACATTCTGTTCTTAAACATCTTTTTTATAAATCAAAAACTTGCATTTATAGTGGGATAAGGGCACAGAAAAAAAACATTATTCTAAGTTCAAACTTCCAAAACACATCCTAAGATATTTTTGAATGGAAGTGATTTTTTTAACTTATGACAAAGTTTGTAAATTTAAAAAATATCAAATACATATATATATGTACACTTACCATTGTGTCAGAGTTAAGAATTTGTCTCATAAATTCCAAAAATGAAGACGTAAGTTCACCTGTGTCCTTACTAAATGTGCTGACCACTCGTTTCAGTAAACTATGCAAAGCATTACTGTTTTTCCTTAAAGAACTGTAAATAAATAGAGAGGATATGTCTTGAAATTTGAATGTATAAATCTAGTATAAGAAATAAACTATCTCCAGTTCAGACAGAACCAAATTCAGTCCACCGTTTAAAAAATGTTTTGGTGTGGCTATGTACATAAACCATTTAACAAGGTAATATCTACAGATACCTCCTTTTAAAAATAAGCTTCAAGCTCTAAAAGAAAACATTCTCCCCCCAAAAAGAAAATATTTATCCCAAATGTAAAGATATAAAACTTAGCAAAAGAAACTTCGAGGTTTCCTATTTTTATACTTTTTTATAGCCTGAGGATTTCTCTAAAATAAGGAGGCTATAGCTGTCTCAGAAACCTGACCAGAAAGGCTGATTTACATAATAACTACAAAAAATAACTATCTTTATGGCACTATAATCTGATAGAAGGAAATCAAGGATATAGTCTGGGGATCTACAAACCTTTTATGTAAAGAACCTGATGGTACATATGTTATGCTTTGCAGGCTATACAACAACACTTGTACATATACAACACAACAGCAGTCTCTCTATACACAGCAGCAGTCTCACTTATAACTACTCAACTGCTTGTGTAGTGTGGGAAAGTAGCCATAAACAATACATAAATGCTGACTATGTTCCAATAAAACTCTATTTACAAACACTGGTAGTGGGCTGGATTTGGCCTGTGGCCCATGGTTTGTCAACCCATGATACTGACAGATTTAAGCATAACAATCAATCATGACAATATACAGTCCTGATAAAATTATTCTAAACATTTACACAGCTCTTTGTTGATCAACAGAGAATTTCAAGGGCAAAGTATTCTAATATTCAATTGTGTCCTTTAAGTTGTAATAATTCATAATTCGTCAAAATGAAAATAAGATTATATTAACACTAAACATGCAGTGTTTGTATTTATTTATTTGTTTATTTATTTATTTTTAAAGATTTTATTTATTTATTTGAGAGAGAGAGAATGAGAGACAGAGAGCACGAGAGGGAAGAGGGTCAGAGGGAGAAGCAGACCCCCCGCTGAGCAGGGAGCCCGATGGGGGACTCGATCCCGGGACTCCAGGATCATGACCTGAGCCGAAGGCAGTCGCTTAACCAACTGAGCCACCCAGGCGCCCGCAGTGTTTGTATTTAAAAGATGTGGCTGGATTCTGAGATGCCACCATAGGAGACTTTGGTAAAGTAATACAAAAGAGAGAAAGATAAAGACTCCTGCTCTTGAGAACTTTATAAAATTATGAAATGGATAAGGCACAACAAACAGGAATGAGATCAAATACAAAGACAGATAATATGATTAATAAAAAAAGCATGGGTTTACACCAATTACTAGCCTCTACATATAACCTTAAGCAAATGAGCCTTACTTCCATGACCTATCAAAAACTGGAGTGCCCTACATACCTATTAGAATGTCTAAAATTTAAAAAACTAACAATACCAAAATCTGGTATTTTTGTTGCTCAACTTGTAAAGAAGTTGTTTATAAAAAAGTAGTGCACTGGAATCTGTATGCAGCTGTGGTGATAAACACATGACTCTGTGCATTTGTCAAAATCCACAGAACTGTACAACATGAAACACGAACGAGGTTACAAGGAAAGGGAGAAAACTAAAATCAACATCTGATATTGGAGTCAAAATGTCAGTATGTACTCATTTTAAAAAATACATACATACAAATAAATATATACAAAAACAAATGTAGATGTGTATATGCATGAGTTAGGACACATGCATATATTTCCTAGCTCTATCCAATGGGAAGAACCAAAATCAGTGATACAAGTTGAACAACAAAATGAGTAACAACAGCATTAGATTATCATACAAAGAAAAAATTAATGTCCATTAAGTCCATACTAACATAAATCCCTAAATAAGTACACAAATGAGGGAAAAGAGATAATTCTTCCTTACAGGATAATTAATAAATTAAAAAGGAGTAAGAGAGGGGGGCGCCTGGGTGGCTCAGTCATTAAGCGTCTGCCTTCGGCTCAGGTTATGATCCCAGAGTCCTGGGATCGAGTCCCACATCAGGCTCCCTGCTCAGTGGGAAGCCTGCTTCTCCCTCTCCCACTCCCCCTGCTTGTGTTCCTGCTCTTGCTGTCTCTGTCAAATAAATAAATAAAATCTTAAAAAAAAAAAAAAGAGAAATAGGAAATTTGCATTAAGACACCACAGTAAAAACTGCCACACCCAAGATTCACTGATGAATACTAAAATAAGTGAACAAAAGTTTCAAGCAGAAATAAGATATTTGCATAGTCTCAAAATATATTCTACAAAATATTTAGTAATTAAAAGTGGGAAATTATTAGGTTTACGGTGCAAAATTCTGACAGACAGCATCTCAGTCAAGTGATCAAAGTGAGTATCACCAAGAAATACTTGAGTGGATGGTGATAACATTTACTGGGATGAACAGACAGAAACAATGCTTGAAGCAAGAATATCAAGGGCTCTGCTTTAGATCTATTCAGTGTGAATTGTCCATTAAACAACCAAACAGAGATGTCAAATAGATGGATGGGTTATTTGGAGCTTAGCAGAAAAATTAGAGCTAGAGGGAGAAAAGGGAATAGGTTAAGACAATTTAGGAAAAGATTACCGACAGGAAAAAGGCCAGAAACATGAATCCAGCAAAGCCAAAAACATCACAGATAATGCTATGGCAAATGTATACAAAGGGTATTTGTAAGACCTAGGAATGGAGGAATCAAGGAAAGTTTTTTTGCTTTCTTGGAGGTAAAGAATATGAGTTTTAAAGGATATAGAGTAAATACCCAGGCAATAGGAAAAAGGACATTCCACAAAGTAAAATGTAAAGACTATAGTGAGAGACGGGATGGGGTAGGAGGAGGAGGAAAACTTGGATTTTCAGCAGGTGCTACCAACGGAGAGAGAATATAAATGAGGAGACAGGTTTATCAGAAGGAAGTAGAGAAAGTAGGAGCCAGAACCAAACACGGTATTTGGAACATAAGTTTTCAACCAATGTTGTAAGAATTAATGAGAGGCACAAACGTATGTTTCTTCCTCCTTTCTATCTCATAATCCTACATACTTCTACAAATTCCCAAGGAAATCTACACAGTATCCAGCTACCTTCCTAGAGAAGAAAAAGATTAGGGCATGGACAGAGAGACTAGAGCAGAAATTATACTTGAGGTTTAAATTATCTCAAATTAATTTTATCTCAGCCATTCCTCTTACAGAATAAAAAACACAGAATCAGTACTTTTAGCTTTAGGGTCCATAATACCGCACCATCATCACTTTTGAAGGACTACAGGTAAATATATCAACAAAGCAAATATAGTGGGAATTAACATCCCTGGAACAGTAAGATTCCCTTCTTAAATACTGTAAGATGACCGCATTAATTTGTCTATCTATTCAATTTATAATTTTAATCCTGAAGATTTTATTACTAGCACACTTCACTGCTAACAAACCTTTTCCGTAAATACAAATTTCTCCACATGAAAGAAATCATATCTCCAACTTTCTATAATTAGCTATGAATTAATCAATTTGGGGAGGAGTGACAGAGTAAAAAATTAAGTCCAAGAATATATTAAATTAAGCATTACCTTTTTAAATGAAATAATCCATAATCATGCTCTGCAAGAAACATCATTGTTCTGACACATGTCAGTAAACAGTTGTAACTGCTCTCAGAGTTAGCTAGCATAGCCAGTAAACAGTCACAGATTAAGGCCATCAGTTCTTTGTTTGGTAGAGAATTGGAGAGCTGCTCCAGTTCAGAAATAGAACCTTCAGAAGAGTTTGGCAAAATAAGAGCAATGTCCTGTGAGGGAGGAGAGGAGTAGGGGAAAAATTTTTCATTATTATCACCATCAATTCACATTTTTATATTAGGAATACATACCAATTAATACTTAGTAATTACCTCATCAAAATATTGTTACCTTCCTATGCTAAATATAAATTCAAACACAAAGAAGTCATTTTGCTCTTCTATAAAAGGTGATACAAAGATACACACTTAAAGAAATAAAGACAAACATTTTACAATATTTTTACTTTAGAAGAACATCATATCCATTCATTTGGCTCTATGCCCAAAGGGCCTGAAACTCATGACACCAAAATCAAGAGTTGCACGTTCTACCAACTGAGCCAGCCAGGTGCCCCTAAAATTTTTTCCTTCCACGTCACAGTGAGTGTAGTTTCTATCTTCATACGGTTAAGTGAACTACTTTTGGTACTAAAATACTTTAAATCATTGTATTATTGATTCATTTGAATATTTTTTTAATTTATAAAGAAATCGTTCAGTGAAATAAAATTTTTTAAAAAGATTGTATTTGTTTATTTGAAAGAGTGAGCAAAAGCACATGTGAGCTGGGGGTGGGGGGGAGAGGAAGAGGAAAAGAATTCCAAGCAGACTCCCTGCTGAGCACAGAGCCAGATTGTGGGGGGTGGGGGGGCTTGATCTCATGACCCTGAGATCATGACCTGAGCCAAAACCAAGAGTTGGATGCTTAACCCACTGAGCCACCCAGGTGCCCCTCAGTGAAATAAATTTTAATAAACATATCCATATTGGGGTGCCTGGGTGGCTCAGTGGGTTAAGCGTCTGCCTTCAGCTTGGGTCATGATCCCAGTGGGATCAGGCCCCACGTCGGGTTCCCTGCTCAGCAGGGAGTCTGCTTCTCCCTCTCCCTCTGTCTGCTGCTCCCCCTGCTTGTGCTCTCTGTCAAATAAATAAAATCTTAAAAATAAATAAATAAACATATCCATACTGGAATTTAAAACATCACAGAAAGAAATGGATGGAGCAAATAAACATTTAAGCAGTCTTCCAAGTAAATATTGTCCTCCAGTTTTTATATACTTTTAAAATTCAAGTTTTTCAATGCTCAAGCAAGTTTAACCAACAATAAAAATTCCCACCACTCTTTTTATAAAAGTAAATAAAATAGATTTTACAGAAACATTTTTGGGTATGTCTCATCGCCTTTAATCACTTCAACATACCGCAAACTAAGATTCAACATGGGTTAAAACTATAAAACAAAGTTTGAATCAGAAGGAAAATATATAAGATGAGGCCAAGAATGAGGTTTATGTGAACAGGGCAGCTAGGGTGCTATAGTGTCATTCAGATTAGTCATAAAACCCGACGTGGATTATATAACACCAGTCAAAAGGACATTTTAAGGTATAAGGACTTTAAATATCCTTTCTACCAGGTCCCAAACTATTTCAATCAGATCCCCTTTTCGTGAAAACAAGTCACACCAAAAATGTTTCTTCTTGATTTAAGTGTTAAATGTAACCAAACTGGATTTTTGTCAGCTGAAAAAAGATAATCTTCCAACATGGGATCCTATTAAAAATATTCTGCCTGAAAAAAAATCACATCTGATGATTAGATAGCAGGAGCATTATGATAAGCGAAAGTACCAATATGTACAGAAATCTTCAAAGATCTTGGGCACCTGGATGGCTCAGTTGGTTGGGCAACTGACTCTTGGTTTCGGCTCAGGTGGTGATCCTGGGTTATGGGATCAAGCCCAGCACTGAGCCCCATATCAGGCTCCATGCTGGGCCCAGAGTCTGCTTAAGATTCTCTCCCTTTCCCTCTCCCTCCCCCTTGCCCCTCTCCCAACTTGTGTGTGCACTTTCTCTCTAAAATAAATAAAATCTTAAAAAAAAAGACAAAGAAATCTTCAAAGATCTCAATCACAATGGGCTTTACAAGTTAAAACAATTATCATTAACTCATGGAATTATAAACTGGAAGCCAATATTATAGAGAGGCAGAAATACTATAGTCAACATCTGTAAGCAGAGTAGTCTGAAACACACTAAAACTGTAGTCCTCTCTGATACCTTCAAAAGTTGTCCTAATGAGAACATGATATTATTAATTCAACCAATCACAAAGCTATAAAATTCAAGAATCTGTGTATAAGTGGCAGGAAAATGAAAATACTAGACATAACCAACCCCAAAGAAGTCAGTGGCACGTAAAGTAACTACCCAAGGATGCAATCTCATAAAGAAAAAGAGACTTCAGAGAAACCTGTGAAATACAAACCTAAAGAAAGCTATGAAGCACCAAACCATTCTATTGTTGGTTCACTAGTCAAACTGATCTCCCCAAACAACCGGATTAATACAACAGATGAGATCTCTGTGTTCACAGCCAAGATTTATATCAAGAGAAGCTTTTCAACCATACACAAACACACAGAATTTATAAAATAACCATAAATACCTGATCACAGAGAGACTGCAAAATGGATGTGATATATTCAACACACTGTTGGCGAATAACACTGTCTCCAGGAGACCGCACCAAAGCTAACAGATCCTGGAATATTTCTGCATATCTTTCGTCCCCTTTAATAGTTCCATTAATTAGATGCAAAATAGCTAATTTACAAGCTTTGTGTGAAGCCAGAGCATCAAGAAGAGCAAGCAACCTGGTGGTTTGGCTAGTATACTGTTTTTCTTTATCTTCTGAAGTGCTGAAATAAAATCAATACATTTAGTAAACAATATACTTAATTTTAGGGCATTATTTAACTAATATTTATTTTTCAACACACATTATGATATACAAATCTTGTATAAAACATTTCATTCCTTGGATATGACAACTCTCTGGAATTTTACAATTACTATAAAATTTTATAAATTCAGATTTCACTATCTTTAAATCAGAGTACTTCATAGTTCACCTTTCAAACACCCAAAATCAAGACTTTCAAGGTATCTTGCACATGAAATTGTTTTCTAATTAAAAATAATCTACATATATTCATATACATACATACACGTATATGTATATATGTATATATTTATATGTAATATATATTATCTAAGCATTCTAAACCCTGATTTCCAAATTCTAAGTGAAAAAAAATGTATCTGTATCAAGAATAACTTGAGGAAAAAATTTTTAATGCAAAATGAAAATACCTTTGCAAGTCTTCTACAATCAAATCCAACACAGTTCTCATAATCAGAAGTGCAGTTGGTGAGGCAAGGTCACACAATTGAACACAAATACGCCGTAACATGTGTTGAATGGGCTGGCAGGTTGTGCCAGAGAAAGAGCGAACTATTTCTTGGAGCAACTTTGCTTGAACATGAAGGTGCATGCTCCACAATTTTCGGGTGTTGAGTGCCACTGATATATCATGTGGCTCAATAACCTGTTAAAAAAGTATATTGTATGTGTACGTAGATTTTTTTAAATATTTATTTATAGTCACAAAAACTGTTCAGGAAGAACTGTTATGAAAAGAACATCTTTACTACATGCTTAAAACATTTTTCTATTATACAATTAAACATTCGCTTGAATTCAATGCATCTAGAAAATCTGATTGTTCTCAGGTTAGCAGTCAGTAGAGCAGAGTCCATTGGTGAACCAACCTAGTTAATGGCAAATTCTAACACATGATAAAGGGAAAAAAAGGCTTTAAAAATAACAAAAGTACAAGTATACAGAACAGCATAATAAAATTCACATTAACAAAAATTTATTTAAAATGTTGCCCCCATATTTCTTTAATGACCAACTTGCTTCAGTTTTATCTCACCCTCATCCAGTTATTTTATGTCTTTTTTTAGGGGAAGGGGATGAGGGCTGTAGGTTTGTTTGTTTTTTTTAATAACAAAATCACTGGCTTTTTTAAAAGTGTTACTGCAGTCATTTATAAGATGCATGTTATATGGAAGTGATACCTGAGTTGTTTGCATGGGCAATGGTAGAGGCAGCAGCTCTGAAAGTAGTATGAGTCCAGAAAAAAATCCTTCAGGAACCTTCAAGATTGAAGAAAGAACTTCTTTCAACATTAAAGACCAAGTATTATTGGCCAGAGTCTCTTCTGAGATTGTGAGTTTTTCATTAACTCCTTGTGTAAAAGTCAGTAAGATATCAATGATATCATTTTGAATTTTCTGTTCATCACTATCCAAACGACCTGAGAGAGGGATAGAGCACAGGAGCATGTGTAAAGTCACAAGTGCTGAAGGAACACGCATGTCCTTAAACTCAAAGGATCCACCTCTCAGGAGTTCCGTTAACATTGTTTTAAGAAGACTGAGTGTGCAGCGAGCCATTGAAATAGTAGTAACTCTGTGAAGGGTAGTCCCCATGTTGACATGGAGCCTCCAAGGCTGAGTCAGAATACTGTTCAATTTTTGTAGAACCCGAATAAAGGTGTCCATTCCTTCAGCAGAAAAAAGCTGAATAACGGCAAGATTCCATTTCAGGTCTTTCTGTTGACCTTTATATAGGATAAGGGGAAAAAAAACTAATTACTTATATGTTAATAATTAGTTAAGATTTTTTAATATTTTATTTAATAAATAGCATTTATACTAGGATTTAAGAATAGTTTTTAAAGTATAATAGCCATATTACCTTCAACAGGAGGTGGTGGACATGCCACATTACAGAGAACACGCAAGGCAGTGGTAAGGCCAACTCCTTCTGGGGTCATCAAATTATCAATATTCTTTAAAAATAAAAATGAACAGAAAGTTTAATTTCTTGGTGCTTGGATATGAATCAAGAAAAAATTCCCAAGAAGGCATTAATTAAAAATATGAGTTTCATGTTAAGTACTTACACCATTTTAAGTTTAAGTAAATTTAAAACATGAATAAAACTAATGAAGTTTTGGGCGCCTGGGTGGCTTAGTCGGTTGTGCGACTGCCTTCGGCTCAGGTCATGATCCCAGGGTCCTGGGATCGAGTCCCACATCGGGCTCCCTGCTCTGCGGGGAGCCTGCTTCTCCCTCTCCCACTCCCCCTGCTTGTGTTCCCTCTCTCGCTGTGTCTCTCTTTGTCAAATAAATAAATAAAATCTTTAAAAAAAAAAAAACAAACTAATGAAGTTTTTATAAAGGTTATTTTATAAAATTAATAACTGCCAAGTTCAAGTATATTAAAAAGTACAGATTAAAATGAAAGTAACATACAAAAATGAATGAGACTCCCTGTATTAAGAATTTAAAATAGTTCTTTTTCATATACTCTTTCTATATACTCTCCCTCCCAAAAATGATTTTACAAAGCCCTGTGGGTACTAAACCTCTTTCAAAACTAAGGAAGCAACAAGGAATGTTTTAGCACTACATAACATACACTTCAAAGCAGATACCACAGGAATCTGGTTGCGATGACCAGTTAGGGCATGGTTAAAGGGAAAAGAAATACAATTGCCTATGTCCTTAGCAGCTGCCCATGCTATGTTTCCTGACAACAAATAAGTTATGTGTAAGTTTCTTTGTTTTTGTAGTTTCCACAGAGCAGCATAGATGGTTTTGAAAAAACTCTGAAGAAGTTTTTTATGAAGAATTTTAAAATGTTACTATTTCAGCTGCTAACCCTCAGAGGAGAAACTTAAAAAGAAAAATAAGAAAATTCCTTTCCCCTATACATTTTTTCTATTTCTTCCTTGCTGCCTTTCCACAATAATTCCACAAATTACATAAAGCAGCATGGAGCACACAGAGAAGTTTCACTCTCAGATCAACTGTTTTTGGTATATCTTGGAATGAGAATCTCTTATTATTAACTATAATTAATGGATAAGGATTTAAATAAAAATAAAAATTCTTTTAATTACAGCATGTAATTTAAATTTCTAGAGCTAAATTTCTTATTGGTTAAAAACTTTTACCCAAGCATATAATCTTTATTGGACACCTTATACATTCTCCTGACCATGCACAAGTACCCTGAACACATGACCATCTATATTTATAGGATCTATTGTACTTCTGCCAAATAAAAGACTGACTATATGAGAAACTCTAGATGACATCTGAGGCACAGAGTTAGGAACACAGAAGAATATGATGGCACCACAGGAGGTAAAAGTACTCTTAGGAAAGAGGGAGTAAAAAGAGAAGATAAGGACAGACAAGTCAGTAAAGAAAGATCCAAAGCAGATATACCCAAAGAGTACTTGGTTGCTATTTTAATAACACACATTTCAACTCCAAAACCAAGATGTTTTACTTACACACACACACACACACACACACACACCCATCTGTTAAATGAAAGAGGAAATAATTCAAGGTCCAATTCTGTCTCTAGCTTAAAATTTTTTATGCATTTATGACCACCTTTATTAGTCCTTCTTCCTATACTATACTTTTAAAACTAATTAACAATGCAACAGTTTTAATGAATTTTTAAATTACTAATTACATGAATTTTTCAAATGCACTATTATGATACAGGATTTTCAACTTTTATGAATGTTTTATTTGTAGATGTGACCATCCTAAATTAACAAATTTAGAACTAGTTCCCATTGTAATTATCTAGAATTGACTCTTGTTGATTTTCACCTAAAAATTTTGAAGGAAGTTCTTTTTCACCAAAGTTTAACTGAAACAATTATACATTAAATTATCAGGGCATTTAACTTTAAAACGCTGTTGTAAAGATCATCAAAATGGTAGGTGATATTACTCCAATTTGAGAAAAAAATAGGGCAGAATTTGGTAGTGGAAAGTAGTACAATACACAGGGTTGTGTGCAAGTGTATTCACATATACACACCATCACACACCCATCTACATACACATACCAATCTGTACCATAAGGCTAGCAAATCAATCAAATACACTTAACAATTACTGTATTATATACATTATATATATATAGTATTATATATACTGTATATATACACGTATTATATACATTAATGCAATATTACTATATTTGGAACCATACAGTTCCATAAAATGAAGGCACTTTAAGGGGTGCTTGGGTGGCTCATTTGGTTAAGCATCTGACTTGGTTTCAGCTCAGGTCACGGCCTCAGGGTTGTGAGATGGAGCCCCACACATCAGGCTCCCCGCTCAGTGGGGAGTCTGCTTCTTTCCCTCTCCCCTCCCCTTGCTCATGTGCACACACTCTCGCTCTCTAAAATAAAACAAATAAGGGACGCCTGTGTGGCTCAGTCAGTTAAGTGTCTGCCTTCGGCTCGGGTCATGATCCCAGGGTCCTGGGATCAAGCACCGCATCGGGCTCCTTGCTCAGCGGGGAGCCTGCTTCTCCCCCTGTCTGCTTCTCCCCCTGCTTGTGCTCTCTCTCTCTCTCTCTGACAAATGAATAAATTAAAAATCTTAAAAAAAAATTAAATTAAATAAAACCATCTTTAAAAAAAAAAATCAAGGGACTTTTAGGCTTTACTTACCTGTTTAACATATTCAATCAGGTTTGGGATGCAGTTAATTTCAAATCTAAGGCTTTTCAGAGGTTCAAGCCACTTGCCAAGTTCTTAAAAACAAAAAGGTCATTCATAATATAATATTTTAAAATAAAAAGTCTTTATAACAAAGGAAATAGAGGTATTCTTTTTCAAAGAAGAACATTATCAGATTCATACTGATTTCAATAATCTAAATTTCATACAGGGATAAACTTATGTCTAATTCTCTAAACAAGCCTTAACATGAAATGTGAATGGGCTACATACAGGCTTAGAAATAAGAAGTGACCATTCTTAGTTACTTGGTTTCTGAAAAACTTAAGTGTTTACATGCTTAAACAGGACCATCAACTTACAACATTAAAAAAAAAATTGTAAAATTGACTGCTTATAAACTAACAAATAATAAAATAGTGTTTATTCACCTAATGCTACCACCACCTCCCACACCCCCCAAAAAGCACGCACAAATGTATTAATTTCTAACAGGGACATTTGCTGAGTGACATTTCTCTTAACATGAATTTTAAATTTTGCCAATTTCCTAATTTGCCTTTATAAAATTAAAAGTAATCACTATCATCCCAAAATAATAACAAACTCTGCTTATAAAACAATCACAAATGAAATATACCATTTCCCACAAGTGAATTCAAAATTCTGCTAGAAAAAAATGAACAAACAAAAAAAGCAGAAACAGATTCATAAGTATATAAAGAACTGGTAGTTGCCAGAGGGGAGGGGTATGGAAGGATGAACAAAATGGGTAAAGGGGAGTAGGAGTTAAAGGCTTCCAGTTATAGAATGAATAAGTCATGGGGATGAAAGGTACAGCATAGGGAATATAGTCAATGGTATAATAGCATTGTATGGTGACATGGTAGCTATACTTTGGTGAGCACAGCATAACTGTATAGAATTGTGCAATCATTATGTTGTACATATAGAGTTGTGTAATCCCTATGCTGTACGACTGAAACTAATGTACACTGTGTGTCAATTATACTTCAAAAAAAAAAAAATTGAGTGGAATAACGGAGAAGAAAAAAACTCTCCTAGAAGCTAGGCTGTAACATCCATACTTTATCACCAAAACTATTTTAAGAAAAGCATTCTAATGTAATGTAAAAAGTGATATGCCAGTTCCAGACACTTTTTAGGAATGACTAAGGAAACTGAAAATAGCAGTCATGTCTCTCCTTGGTTCTACAATTCTCCATGAGGATTACACCTATGTACATCTGAGTATTTTTCCTATGTGTTTTTAAATTAACTCTTTCATATATACAGCATATATTGCTCAAGTGAAAGATATAAGGAACAAAAATAAAACATATGTGTACCCATCACCCAGAATAAGTAGTAAAGCATTAATAATACCTTTGAAGATGTTGTGTGCCCTCCTTTTATAAAGGCACACTACAGGGAAGAAACCTATTTCCTATATGAGAAGTTGAGTTTACTAACCCATACCTTTACTGGTGGTATCACACATAAAATTTAAGATTAAAAAGAAAAAAGTCAGGGGAGCCTGGGTGGCTCAGTCAGTTAAGCGTTCGACTCTTTATTTCAGCTCAGGTCAGGATCTCAGGGTCATGAAATCGAGCCCCTCCTCCAGCTCCATGCTTAGCAGGGAGTCTGCTTAAGATTCTCTCCCTCTTCTTCTGTCCCTCCCCCACCACCCTCCACTTACATGCTCTCTCTCTCAAAAAAAATAAAAGAAAAAGAA
Organism: Neomonachus schauinslandi; assembly: GCF_002201575.2. Taxonomy (NCBI): domain Eukaryota; kingdom Metazoa; phylum Chordata; class Mammalia; order Carnivora; family Phocidae; genus Neomonachus; species Neomonachus schauinslandi. The sequence goes on from NC_058406.1 coordinate 146,767,987, forward strand.
AAAAGTCCACACGCTATTTACAATATTTACTCAATGTTATCAAATTTTCTACTTGGTAAGGTCAGAAAGAAACCAAAACAAAACAAAAAAAACTGTGATTAGATAACCTTTCAATTTTTCAGGACTGCCCACATAAGGTTTGTCATAAACTTCATTCAACATAGATTTATATACTTTAGAAAAAAATGTTCATATTCACCATCTTTCACTTTTGAGGACAGCACATGTATGTTAATTAATGACAAATGGATTTCTAAATTGTACTTAGAATAGTGTTATACTTAGAAATATATATAGAAAACACACACATACACAAACGATACACAAAACTGAACTTTTTCGGGTGCCTGGGTGGCTCAGTCGTTAAGCGTCTGCCTTCGGCTCAGGTCATGATCCCAGGGTCCTGGGATCAAGTCCCACATCGGGCTTCCCACTCTGCGGGAAGCCTGCTTCTCCCTCTCCCACTCCCCCTGCTTGTGTTCCTGCTCTCGCTATGTCTCTGTTAAATAAATAAAATCTTTAAAAAAAAAATAAAAAAATAAAAACTGAACTTTTGAAGGGGTGCTTGGGTGGCTCAGTCGGTTAAGCATCCGACTCCTGATTTCAGCTCAGGTCTTGATCTCAGGGTTGTGAGTTCAAGCCCTGCCTTGGGCTCCATGCTGGGTGTGGAGCCTACTTTAAAAAAAAAAAAAATTGGGGGTGCCTGGCTAGCTCAGTCAGTGGAGCATGCAACTCTTAATCTCAGGGTTTTAATTCGAGCCACATGTGAGTGTAGAGATTACTTAGAACATAATTTTAAAATCTTAAAACAAAAACAAAAACTGAACATTTGAGTTCACCTTCAAGCTACTTCCATTTTGATTAGGAACTTCAACTATCCACCAATTACCATGATTTTCCACGAAAAGGTACTTGTGACAATTTCCTAAAAATCTTTTTAAGAACACCATATAAAATACTTTCACAAAGGGTACTTTCAAGAAGTAACAGAGTATTACTATATATATTATCAAAACATGATAAAGTACTAATTACAGATATTCAAAGGCTTTTTCCTTCACATATCATAAATGCTTAAGTAACTTCAAGTACCATACCTTGCAATTTAGCATTATTTTCATCTGCTTTACAAAGCTTCAAGAGAGATGCTGCATGCTGTTCTAGCATTTGGACATCACTGGAAGACTGAACCACCACCAAAATAAGTATGCATGCATAATTATAAGCTACTGACTTCTTAGACTTGGAATCACTGAAACAAAATAAGGTTTTAAAGTTTTTGGTATGAAAGCAATTTTTCCAGGAACAATTTTAAACATTTTTTTCTATTTGGTTTTAAAGAGACCAAGGAATTTTACAATGAAACATGACTAACTCCCTGAAGACAAGAAATTAGATTTTAAAGTTCACTTCCAACTCACTTGAAAACACTACTTAAAAGTATATAAACAAAGCATATGCATCACAATGGAGAGTGAAATTCTATTAAGAAAGAAGATCAAAAGAACAATGAAATATTAACAAGTATACTTCATCAGCAATGAAAGATTCGGAAGTATACTTCAATGGTCTCCTTTAAAATTTTGTTCACTCTGGATAAGTAGGAATAAGTGTGATAAATCAACCTACTGCCATCATCACTGTCTTCTACCTTAAAACTGCTGAGGTTAAAGCCACTGCCTTTCCTAGCCCCCCAAAAAAGATCTGTCACTCAAGGAGTCATATCAAGACCCTGTTGTGAGGCCAGTTACCTGGATGTCACTGCTTTGTATGACACGAGCCAGGAAGACCATGTTTATCTCCTCAGACACTAAAATCAATCCTCTGCCCTACTGGGCAGCTCTTGAAAACTAGTATCATTCTAAATTCCCTGCTGACATTCAGTCAAAGTACTTCTGAAACCAGAGCACCATAGTCTAAAGGCAAGGGAAAATTCAAGATAGCAAGACAGTCCTCATTACTCTGCAAGTATATATTCTGGTGCCTTAGGATTCCCCTACACACAAATTAGCAAGAGATCTATAGTTGTAATCTTGTAATCTTGTCAATACCACGGGGAAACTGGAAGAAGCTTCTAAAAGATCCATTTTGTTGCTTTACAGACACATCTTATATTTTAGAAATTTCTATCATTCTAATCCTTAATTAACAAATTATGTATTATGTCAAAAAATAATTATAATAATTTTTACTTTCAAACAACACCTTTTAAGAAACTAGCCCTTTACTGATGTAGTTTTCCAGTATAATAGAAAATTTAAGGAGTAAAAAGAAAATTACCCTAAGGCTTCTTTGGAATAGTACTCCATTAGAGTAATAAGACTTTGGAGATTTTTCTCAAGACTGAAAACATGGCCAACAGCTGATCTTCCCACAGGATTGAAAGTAATCAAATAAAGATTGTGAAGGGTTCCCAAAAGATCTGAATGGTCAGTTTCTTCACTGGCTGTGCAACGCTGAAAATGGCTGAACAGTTCTGTAATACACTGCAATGTCTGTGTTGAGTCCTGCAGCCACAAGGCAAATGCATCGTCAATAACACCATCAGATTGAAGACCCTCCTCTTCATCTTGATCATAAAGGTGACACAGAGCTCGGATCAACAAATTTGTTGCTTCATATTCCGACATAAAAAAAAGAAGACCCTTCTGTGACTGTGCAAGAAACTTTAAAACATCTTTTGTGGCTTGCAGCACACCAGGGTGGGCACTTGTTACTGGAATTGACAGAAGCAAGGTAACTAACTCCAAGAAGTGATGACTATGAAGATACCTGTAGAAAAATTAATTGATATATATTATGTCAGTGTAAAACATTCTTCATTTATTCAGTATTCATTAGATAGGAGAGGCATAAAAATTTTAATGGCCATAATCCTTATCCTTAGCAATATACTACTTTAACTAAAAACATAACGTGGCAGCAAGTCTTCTCTCCACTGGGTCAAATAAAAGTGGAAATTATGTGAGGCTTTTTTCTAGCTAACATTCAACGGATATTTGACATATAACCGTTGGCAAGTATTCTCTTTCCAGAATCAACCTTGATTTTAAATTCTGGGTCTTCTTGGGGTGCCCGGGTGGCTCAGTTGGTTAAGCATCTGCCTTCAGCTCAGGTCATGATCCCAAGGTCCTGGGATCGAGCCCTACGCCAGGCTCCCTGCTCAGAGGAGAGCCTGCTTCTCTCTCTCCCTCTGCCTATCTGTGCTCTCTGTGTCTCTGTCAAATAAATAAATAAAATCTTTAATTAAATTAATTAATTAATTCTGGGAATTAATTAATTCTGGGAATTAATTCTGGGTCTTCTTTCGAGACCACTCATCAAATGTTCCTTTTTCACCATGGTCCTACTCTATTCATGGTACACCAGTATATCTGAATTAGTGTACCTAGGAAAAATTTAGTACATATACTATAAAAAATATATAGTTTATTCATATTTACTATAAGCAGTATATCTGAATTAGTACCTCTAGAGAAAACAAATTCAAATTATCCATTTTTAGTATTTGAAGAGTTAATACTACCATACGTAGCACTTTTATCAAACCCAAGAACCATTTTTTAGCATACATAGTTTTAGTAGAAAAAGTGTGAACTTACTCAACACCCCAAAACAGACACAAATGCTACTGATAGAGTATTTTCACTGTCCTAAAAACATTGTGCTCCACGTATTGTTCCTCTCCCTCCCCCTAACCCCGGCAATCACTGATCTTTTTACTTGTCTTCATAGTTTTGCCTTTTTCAGAATGTCCTATATTTGGAATCATAGAATATATAACTACCTCTCATATTATTCCTTAAACTCAGATTTCTACTTTAGGATAATAAACACCCCCAGTAACTTCTTGACTATGAAGGCAAACAGAACTCTCAAGAAGACAAAACCCCATAACTACTATGTTCAAAGAGTATCTTTAACCACCTTGTGGAGTGTTCAGAAAATAGTTAACACTGCAGGCAAGGCGGGCCCTTGGTTAGCATCTGGGAACTTGGATTTGGGGAGGGTTCCCATCACCCAACTGGTAAGAATATTCACTGTGCCTAAACTGTTTATGCAAACAATATGGTTTACACTGAACACCTGCTTTCTGAGAGCCTGGGATTCTGTTACACAGTAGATTTGGGGGGCCTATGTGGCTACCCTCCAGTAATAAGCTTGGATGTTGAGATTTTTACGAGCTTTCTCAGTATGCAACATTTCGTACACATTGTCACAATTTCTTGCTGGGGGAATTATGCAGGTCCTATGTGACTCCACTGGAAAAGGACTCTGGAAGCCTCTGACTGGTTTCCTCAGGTTTCTCCCTATGCCTTTTCCTTTGCTGATGGTGCCTTGTATCCTTTTGCTGTAATAAATCATAGTTGTGAGCACAGTGCTGAGTCCTGTGAGTACCACTGGCAAATCCTGAGAGTGATCTTGGAGACTTACACAGAGGACATTAGAGCCTTACCATCACTTCAAACTAATCCTTCCAAAATGCAAAATTACTTGTGCTTTCAAAATTCACTGCTCCTCCTAATTTACCAGTTTCTGTCAATAAAACCCCAGTTCCAATAGTTACCCTAGCTAGAAACCTGAAAACATCTTTAGCTCCTTCTCACTTTCTCTTGGCTATTAGGTCCAGTTGTCAAGTCCCAGTAACTGCTCTTTCACAAACTCTCAATATTAGCACAATTCCCTGTAAGTGCCACTATATTAAGTACTTAACACAGTACAAACTAGACTGGCTCATCTACTTAATAACTCCAATTTCTTTTCCACTGCAACAACCTTACAACATATAATCTTAGAATACTACTTTGATCCTATCAAATCTACTACTCCAAAATAGTAAAAATCTTCCCACATTCTAAAAACAAAATCCAGGGATGCCTGCGTGGCTCAGTCAGTTAAGCATCTGCCTTCGGCTCAGGTCATGATCTCTGGGTCCTGGGATCGAGTCCTGCATCAGGCTCTTTGCCTAGCAGGGAGCCTGCTTCTCCCTCTGCCTGCCATTCCCCCTGCTTGTACTCTCTCTCTCTGTCTCTGGAAATAAATAAATAAAATCTTTTACAAAAATAAAAATTAAAAAAATAATAATAATAAAGGGGCGCCTGGGTGGCTCGGTCGTTAAGCGTCTGCCTTTGGCTCGGGTCATGATAAAAGGGTCCTGGGATCGAGCCCTGCATTGGGCTCCCTGCTCAGCAGGAAGCCTGCTTCTCCCTCTCCCACTCCCCCTGCTTGTGTTCCCTATCTCACTGTGTCTCTCTGTCAAATAAATAATAAAATATTTTAAAAAATTAAAATTAAAATAAAAAAATAAAAACAAAATCCAAATTCCTCAGCACAGCATTCAAGGCCCTTTACTTCCTCAAGTCTGATACTTAAATGTACCTTCTCCAGTTATGGAGGAGAAAATAATACTTAATAAGCCTTTAATTACCAGTTTCCCTTCCGTGACTGAGAGCATTACTCCCCTCCTTAGCGTTACTACCCTCCGTTATCTCAGTGTATGACCTCGCCTCTTACCTTATTAAAAATTAAGTGATCAGTGCAAAGTGCCTTGTCTCCTTTACTGTCTCCATACTACAAATGCATCCATATTTGTACACACATAAGATTTCTTTTCTTCTGTTCAAAGCCAAACCCCTACACTTGTACTCTTGACTTCATCTCCTACCAGACCCTACTCTAGCATTATCATCTTTTGTTCCTGAAAGAACTCAAACTTAGGCAAGACCTAACAGCTCAGCTAAAAACAGGAATGGACAGGTACAGATTTTAGAATGGACAAGCACCCCATTTTCTGTTAATGCAGTAATGCTCCAAATGAAGGTAAACATTAATCACAGAAATAAGGAATAACATAATAAAAATGCCATTTTCCCATTAGCTAGCAAATCATTTACAGGCAAAATGCAAAAAAAGTAGCAAAAATTAAAACAAAATTTAAAAATCTACTGTGAGCGCTAATCCTAATAATGGCAAAACTCTACCAACAAATAGATTTAGAAAGGGGCACCTGGCTGGCTCAGTCAGTAGAGCATACGACTCTTGATCTCAGGTTTGCAAGTTGAAGCCCCACATTGAGCATGGAGCCTACTTAAAACAACAACAACAACAAATAGCATAAATAAGTAGTAACTGAACCTTAAAGATATTAACCAGGTCTGTAAATTAAATTAATAAAATACAAGTTTAACTTGCAATGTAAGAGAGATAAAGTACAAATAGGTTCACATAGAAAAGCTCTCTCCTTCCTGGGCCATCCTCTTGTATCACACCACCTTCCCAGAAGCAACTCTATAGTTCCTCATTTATTCTTGCTCATAGACATGCTTATCTAAGCACTGTTGTTGACTAACACTATCTTTAACTTACATCACTATTACTACTTTAAGTGCTAATAAAATATAGCTCTCCCACAGTAGCATACTTTTCAGTTTCACTATTATCTACTTTGAAATACAGAATATCCTTACACAGATATGCACTGCTTACAGACAAATTTAAAAAAACAAAATCAACCACATAAAATTGCCTGCAGTAATCTGAAATATATTTTCCCAAACCAAAAATGTCTTACCTAAAGAGAACAGGGTATGGATCATCCCTTTCTGGAGGTCCAGTAATACGTGCCATTGTTGGGAAAGACTTAACAGGCGGCTGGATCATTGTATGAGGTGCAGTTTCCATTAAATGGAAAACTTCTTCCAGGAGGTTAATAAGCTTTTCTATTTCCCCTTCACTTATATTTGAGGATTCCAAAAGATCCATATCCATTGAAGCCTCTACCTCATTTTCATATTCTGGGTTTGTTCTCTCAAGTCCAGTATCTGTGTCATGATCAGGTTCACTGTGGTTAGGAACAGATGAAGTCTTCTCTGCTAAATGGTCACCAAGTCTTTTAATCTCTGACAAGATTTCATAGAAATGACACTTCTGAAGAATAGCCGAACCAGCCGTGACAACTCTCACAGTCTGATCTAAAAGTATGAGCTCCAGAAGTTTTTGATAGCCACTTTTTTCATTCTGCCTACCTCTTAAAAAAGCTTCCATTCCTTCTGTCATACTAATGACACTGTCCAAAGCTTTAAAAGCATTTAACTTAAGGGAAGATGAGACATGATCAGCAAACAGGAGCTCAAACAATCCATTGATTACTCCTGCTTGTAGCAATCCCATGACACCTTGAGCCCCACATTCTGCTAGTGAGGACACTAATTTGGTCCCAGCTTTGAGTTGTCGGACATTTAAGGCAATGGGCTGGCGAAGAGCTACTTGTAAATTTAAAGCTTGCATGGTCCACTCTACCAACTGGCCAAGAGAGTCTTGTTTTGTGTTTTTCAACTGCAAATAACTTAATCCTTTTATTATTAAACTTGGAATTTCTTCTAAAGCTGTTACCCATTTTGCACCTCTATCTTCCCGATACAAATCTAACAGTTCAGTTAACTTCACTGAAGCTTCTACTGCCCCTGAATTTTCTTTATCTGGACCTTGATCCTTCATTCTACTGATTTCAATTTCAAAAGTAGTCTTGTAGGGACAGCTGAAGTACAAGAGTGGTACAAGCTCCCTGTCATATGGATCATATGTCATAGGAGGAACTGAAGCTAAGTCTTCAGGAGTGTATTCAACATCAAAGTTCGGATACTTAAAGGTTTCACGTTCCAAGTCAGCAATTCCATCTTCATCACTGGAAATTTGTTCATAACCATCATCCCCTGAAAATCAGTTTGAATAATATTTAAATATTATATCACTGTTGTTTAATGCAAAAAATTTAGCTAATCAAAAAAATATCTTATTTAGTAGTATGGCAAAAAAATAAGAATTAATTATTTTTAAACAAAATTAACTTCTGCCCCAACATCTTATCAACAACTACATTTTATAATTTTATAAATTTTTTCTAATTTTTATTTTATAATTTCTAATTTTTATTTTTCTAATTTTATGATTTTATAATTTCTAACAGAATGAATTTCATTTTATAAATTTTATAATTTCTCATAGAATTTCTATATATTTTATAGATGTATAATTTTATAATTTCTAATAAAATAATTAATGAGAAACTTCATAAGCAAAGTCCTCTATCTGTTCAAATTTACAACTAACTCTGCTACAGATATCTTTTCCTCACAGAAATAAAATTAGAAATGTCGTAAAGTAACAAAAATACCTCTCAGGGGCACCTGGGTGACTCAGTCCGTTAAGCAACTGCCTTCGGCTCAGGTCATGATCCCAGGGTCCTGAGATTGAGCCTGCTTCTCCCTCTTCCCCGCTTGTGCTTTCTCTCGCTATCTGTCTCTCTCAAATAAATAAATAAAATCTTTTTTTTTTTTAAGATTTTTTATTTATTCATTTGAGACACAGAGAGAGAGCATGAGCACGGGAAGAAGCAGAGGGAGAGGGAGAAGCAGGCTCCCCGCTGAGCCAAGAGCCCGATGTGGGGCTCAATCCTAGGACACCGGGATCTTCAACCTGAGCCGAAGGCAGATGCCCAACCATCTGAGCCACCCAGGTGCCCCCATAAATAAAATCTTTAAAAAAAAAAAAACCTCTCTCAAAAGGGAAGAAGTTAACCTTGCCCTCATGAGAGAGCATTTTTAAGTATTTTTAAGATGGAAAAAAAAAAAGGAAAAAAAAATGATGGGAAAGATTATTAAATTTAACTAATAATGCCATAATCACAAAACTAAAACAAATATTTTCATTGAAAACATTTTAAGTTCTTTCTTTCCTTTTTTTTTTTTTAAAGATTTTATTTATTTGACAGAGAGAGACACAGCAAGAGAGGGAACACAAGCAGGGGCAGAGGGAGAGGGAGAAGCAGGCTTCCCGCGAAGCAGGAGCCAGATGTGGGGCTCGATCCCAGGACTCTGGGATCATGACCTGAGCTGAAGGCAGACGCTTAACGACTGAGCCACCCAGGCGCCCCTTAAGTTCTTTCTTAACATTATTTTCGTATTCGTGAATTTTTATTTCTCTTCATTTACCTATCACACAGTTTCCTAGGTATTTCATTTTTATGGAAAAATTGTTCACTTAAAATGCTCAGCTGGGCCAAAACAAAGCTTATCATTATACATGTGCAACTTTCTCCTCTAATTAAAAAAAAATAAGATTATAGAGAGAAAACCTGGTTTTACTTTTTAACACTGCTATTGCCTGGCTGTGGGAAAATTGGCATGAGTAATAACAGTCTATGTAAGAAAAGGAAATGTTTCTAGAGTATTCCTCCAGCATCAGCCATCTTTTGACATTCTTTGGTAAAAACACGTTAGTCTTAGCCATATACTCATCATATCTGAAACGATAAGGGCTTACAGAGGCATGACTCTGGGATAAGCCAGATTATCTTCTATTAAAAACCAAATTAACCAGCCTCTTTCTCTCACCTTTTCTACAAAAATGATTAAGAAAACAGCCTGCCTGAAATCTAACTACTATTTGTCAGTCAAATACAATAAAATATAAAAAGGATTATCTGCTAATCAGGGAGTAGGGGAAGCTAAAAAAGTATCTCTCAATAACCTATTTCTATTCTGTAAAAGGGCCCCTGTGATACCAAAATCTACTTTCATGTAGAATCATCTTCACCTTCACTAGTTTAGGAAAAAACAAGGCAGTTTATCTGTCATTTTACATAAATGCTTTAACATTACATGCTGTTTCTTGGACAAATTAAGAGTCAATTACTTTTTACTTTCAAAGGAAAAATAAAGCCTAATCAAAGGACTGCATCATGCTGTCATATAACCCTGTATAGTTGAGATTCTTTTCCCCTGAATTTCTAAAAACGTAGCATTTTGCTAAAATATCTAGGTGGCAGACATCTTTAGGAATTCCATCCAGCTTACAACACCACTCCTTACTCTGAAAACAGCCTGTCAAATCTCTAATCATCAGGTATTTGCTACATGATCTTGCTTCCCTGGCCAAAACTGATGGTACCAAGGGGCAACTGATATTTTAGCAAGCCAAACAATCTTTCTCCCAAGAAAATGCAAATAAGACTGAGAGAAACAGCCAGGTAGTTTAGGCTGGTTGGTTAAAAAGAGATAAAACCTGTGGGGTGAACAGAGAAACAATAGTTAGCTAGCTGACAGAGAGAAAATAAAGTAAAAACATAAAGCAAACAAAAAATGGAATCCCAGTTCTAGTCAAGTCTTGAGGCCCAGCTACATTCTATCCCTTGAGTTTCTTGAAAGCCATTTATCTTTGCCCTAAATTCTCTTGCATCGCCCAAAGCTACATCAAGTTAGTTCCTAGTACTTAAAACCAAAAAGTCCTAATAAATATAACACACCTTCACCTTCTTCATCCTCTTCACCTTCTTCCTCTTCATCTTCTTCTTCTTCCTCAGGGATACTGTCTACTGTATGGCGATCATCCTCATCTTCATCTTCTTCTTCCTCTACATCCACATCATCTTCATCATCTTCTCCTTCTTCTTGCTGTTCTTCTTCTACTTCTCCTTCATCAGAATACTGCCCTTCCTGGGGAACAGAATTCCGATCAGGAGAAATGGGTTCAAAGTAATCTTCTCTATGAGAAGCATCCTCTTCCTTATCACCAGACACTGAAAAATTGAGATTTAAGAGACAGAGTAGTTTTAATGGTTTAAATAACATAAGGTAGCAGGACTGGAATACTGTAGCTACTTAATGCCATTTTGGATGATTTAGCTCATAAATACTCTTTTAAAAAAAGTGGTAGAGGGCGCCTGGGTGGCTCAGTTGGTTAAGCGACTGCCTTCGGCTCAGGTCATGATCCTGGAGTCCCTGGATCGAGTCCCGCATCGGGCTCCCTGCTCGGCAGGGAGTCTGCTTTGCCCTCTGACCCTATCCCCTCTCATGTGTTCTCTCTCATTCTCTCTCTCTCAAATAAATAAAAATTAAAAAAAAAAAAAAATCTTTAAAAAAAGTGGTAGAATTGTCTGCTTTTAAAAATATTAGGAGTATGTACTGCATAATTTTATACAGTGAGAATTAATAAAGTACACTATTTTATCTTCTAACACCAGAAACTAATCCTTTTCTTTTCAGCTATTAAGTACACAGGTTATTATCTCTTCCAATACATACTGCTTATTTTTAACTAGTACTCTTCTGTATATAACACTACAACACCTTATTTTCAAAGCAATGTTGGTACAGTTTCAAATGAATGAACTGATTTTTTTTTTTAAACAAGTTCACCTGCCAACAGAAAAACAAAAGGAAATACTGCACAGGAAAAGGGTAGCGGGCATTCATTAAGATCGATTACCTACATCTACTTTTCTTCCTTTAATCAAAAAGCACTATAACATTAATCAAGGTGAGGGGGACCGATTTTATTCATACCTGGCAAAGGTATGGGATCATCTTCATCATCATCAGGTGGAGGTGGTCCTGGAGGAGTTCTTGGTCCCCTTGGCTGTGGTCTTGGAGGGCTTCCATTAAATTGATCTTCTTTCTCCCCATCAGCTAGTTTTAGTAGAGACAGAAAAAGAACTTTCAAATTATTAAAATAAAGTGAAATGAATGCATGACAAAAATGCTGTTAATCATTTGAGTTTTTCATCTTCAGAATTTATTGATAAACTCTTCCTTCCCAACATCTAACAAATTTTACCAATTAATTTATATTACAAAAGTTAGAATTTCTGACTTCCCACATACTAAAATATACTCTTGGGCATTATCCCAGAGAAATGAAGACTTACTTTCCTTAGGAAGATGTACACAAAAAGCTGTTCATAACAGCCTTATTTGCAAAAGTCAAAAACTGGAAACTACTTAAGTGTCCTTCAGTGGTTGAACAGCTAAATAAACTATGATATATCCATACTAATGTAATATTATCCAGCAATTAAAAAGAATGAACTATTGATACACACAACAAAGTGGATGAACTTCAAAGAATTTATGCTGATTGGAAAAGGCCAATCTCAAAAAGATACCTACTGCATGATTCCATTTATGTAATATTCATGAAGTAATATAATTATAGAGTTGGAGAACAGATTAGTGGCTGCCAAAGGTTAGGGATGGGTGGCATGCGTGTAGCTATTAAAGAATAATACCAGAATAACTTGATGGTACCATCAAGTATCTTGACTGTAGTGGTGGTTATGAAAAGCTATACATAACATAAAGCTGCATACAGCTACACATATATACACACACACACACACAAAGTGCATGCACAATTGGTGAAATCTGAACAAGCTTTATAGAAAATTTTGTTTTGATATTGTTCTACAGTTGTAAAAGCGGTTATCAGTGGCGGAACCTGGGGAAAGAGTGCACAGGACTTCCTCATGCAGTTCTTCGCAACCTCTTATGGATCTATAATTATTTCAGAATAAAAAACAAAAACAGGGGGCGCCTGGGTGGCTCAGTTGGTTAGGCGACTGCCTTCGGCTCAGGTCATGATCCTGGAGTCCCGGGATCGAGTCCCGCATCGGGCTCCCTGCTCGGCAGGGAGTCTGCTTCTCCCTCTGACCCCCCTCCCTCTCATGCTCTCTGTCTCTCATTCTCTCTGTCTCAAATAAATAAATAAACTCTTTAAAAAAAAAAAAAAAACAAAAAAAACAAAAACAGGGGCGCCTGGGCGGCTCAGTCTTTAAGCGTCTGCCTACAGCTCAGGTCATGATCCCAGGGTACTGGAGTCAAACCCCTGCATCGGGCTCCCTGCTCAGTGGGAAGCCTGCTTCTCCCTCTCCCACTCCCCCACTTGTGTTCCCTCTCTCGCGTTCTCTCTCTCTGTCAAATAAATAAAATACAATCTTAAAAAAAAAAACTAAAAACATACATACATTCATATACAGAAAATGTATGAGCACAAGTGTCAATTTTAAAACAAGTCAGTAAATTAAACAAAAATTCTGAGTAGCCACTATGTATGTTAGGCACTGTGATTAAGACTAGATGTGATATGATAAGGCTAGAAACACAAATGCAAGTAAAACATACTCTCAGTCCACAAGGAGTTCAAAGTCAGGAAAAAAAAGAAAGACAAATGAGCACAGAAAACTGAAGGATTAAAAGAAAAAGAAAAGTGATGGGGCATCTGGGTGGCTCAGTCGATTGGTTTCCACTCAGGTCATGATCTTATGGGTCGTGAGAACATGCCACATGCTCAGCAGGGAGTTTGCTCGGGATTCTCTCTCCCTCTCCCTTTGCCCCTGTCCCCACCCCATCCCCCACCCCGTGCTTTCACTCTCTCTCTCTCTAAAATAAGTGGTAAGTCTTTAAAAAAGAAAAGTGAAAGATTAACTTTACTGAACAGGTAAGATTTAAGAAAAGAGATGAAAGGGGTGCCTGGGTGGCGAAGTCAGTTGAGCATCCGACTCAGTTTGGGCTCAGGTCCTAATCTCAGGGTCATGGGATCGAGCCCTACATGGGGCTCCATGCTCGGGGCAGAGTCTGCTTAAGAGTCTTTCTCCCTCTGAGACAAACCATAAGAGACTCTTATCATAGGGAACAAACTGAGGGTTGCTGGAGGGGAGAGAGGTAAGGGAATGGGGTAACTGGGTGACAGACATTAAGGAGGGCACGTGATGCAATGAACACTGGGTATTATATAAGACTAATGAATCACTCAGAAACCAATTATACGTTATATGTTAATTAGCTGAATTTAAATTTAAAAAAAAGATTCTTTCTCCCTCTCTCTCTGCCCCCTCCCCTCTGTAAAATAAATAAATAAATCTTTAAAAAAGAAGAGACGAAAATACAGTGTGTGACTATCAGAAATAAAGAGTTCACATCACACTATTATATCATGCTTAAGAGGAGGTCATTGTATTGGCTCATTAAATGTTCACTGTAAAGCAAAAGACTTTTCCCTAGTGACCTCAATTATAATTTCAAAATGTATTCCTGAATCTCCTTATTTCAACAGCTTACGGTGAATAATACTGGAATAAGGAGAAGAGATCCTGGGAAACAGGACTCCAGCTGCCTGCCTTATAGAAGGAAAGCCACTGAAATTTAATAGAGTTCTTATTTTTCTTGTCTCCAGTTAATGAGCAAAAAGGTTCTCAAAAATGGGGAAAAATCTGCATTTAGACATCTAACCAAATCTGAAATGCACTCCTGAAAAAAAAAAAAATTAATGTGAGTATTCTAAGAATATATACCAAACTTACTGCCTATTCCTCAATTCCTTTGGAGATACTTTTGATATTAAACCATGAGTAACCACTGGATTACATTTACATATTTTAAATTAAAAAACCTCAGGTCAATTCAAACAGCATTCTAGGAAAATAGAGGAAGAAAATAAAATATAACCACTTCAACATAAAAAGAAACTCCTATAGGAAAGAATTGGGAGACTGACAATGATATCTTCTCAAGTTTTAAGAAAGGTTCAAAGGGTGAAAGAGCTATTTGAATTACCTTTTCCTACTATAATAAACGTAAGTGTCACTGACAAAGACAAATTTAAAATTCTCACCATGTTTTGGATTCCTTTTCAAACTTGGCTGTGGCTGGGGAGGAGGTGGAGGTGGTGGTGGTGGAGGTGGAGAGTCTCTGTCATGACTTATCACTCTATCCACTGATCCATATATTGCCAGTGTCAGACAATTGTACCAGCCTCTTAACACCAAGCCATCAGTATTCACCTAATTTGTTGGGGGAAAATATCTTTCAAGTTAATGTTTTAATATGCCAAAAGTAACTGATATCAAATTACTTTGTGGTTAAACTGAAGTCTTTAAAAGTATGCTGAAACTGCAAAGGTCAATACTGGTGGAAATTTACCCAGAGGCATAGCTTTTATATGGCCCTCCAGAACTGCCATACCTAAACCTGTCTCAAGACTACATCTCCCCTGTCTGATACCTTATGTCAACTCTGTTCAAAAAGCATAACCAGATTCCCAATCAAGAGAATAGAAATGAGAACAAAATTAAGTGGGAGTTACTGCCAATTAATAAATTAAGCCCCAATAGTTAAATAGGTCATGGAAGTGCACAAAAGCACAAACTGTGCCCAGTCTGAAGAATTATAAAGTCCACAAAATTGTACAGCATTCTTTTTACATGCTCAACTCATACATGCAGATATATATATATATATATTTTTAAAGATTTTATTTATTTGAGAGAGAATGAGATAGAGAAAGAGAGCATGAGAGGGGGGAGGGTCAGAGGGAGAAGCAGACTCCCCGCTGAGCAGGGAGCCCGATGTGGGACTCGATCCCGGGACTCCAGGATCATGACCTGAGCTGAAGGCAGTCGCTTAACCAACTGAGCCACCCAGGTGCCCGCAGATATATTTTATATACCCGCACTGTACTTAAAAACTAAGGGTAAGGGGCGCCTGGGTGGCTCAGTCAGTTAAGCGTCTGCCTTCGGCTCAGGTCATGATCCCAGGGTCCTGGGATCGAGCCCCGCATCGGGCTTCCTGCTCGGCGGGGAGCCTGCTTCTCCCTCTCCCACTCGCCCTGCTTGTGTTCCCTCTCTCGCTGTATCTCTCTCTGTCAAATAAATAAAATCTTTAAAAAAAAAAAAAACAACTAAGGGTAACCAGAAGTATTAAAGTGTTTTTGCAAAGAAACCTTCTCCTAAAAAGATCAAAGACTTTATCAATGCCATCAATCCTCAATATTTTCTTTTGTTTTTCAATACTTATCTACATTAATTGCTGTATTTTCAGAATAACTATGAGAGGTAGCCAGAGTGAGTATCCTCCACAGGTAAGAAAATCAGAGTGTCAGTAGAAGAACCTGAACTAGAAACCAAAGCTCCTGACTTCTGAGTTCTTTCCACTCTACCATGTTGAGTAAAGATGAAGTAATAAGTAGTAATAGAGCCCCTTCTAAAGGCATGATAAGGAAGAAAGAAATTATTTTCCTTGCTAACTCTAGCAAACTCCAGTAAAGGGAAACTAGGGGCCAGAAGAAAGGCTCAAAGACTATGTCCAGGGATCAACAGATCTTAAATAGAAGCCCCACTGGAAGACAAATAAAGAGATAAGGAAGATAATTTTTAGTCTAAACAGAATGTAGAGGATTAAATACCCACCTCCCCACCAAAAAAACAAATAGACTAAATAGTCCCATATTAGATCACAGTGATTTTTACATTTCTGATTGTCCATGATTTAGCTCTTCCAAATGCTTCCAGAATGGCATTTTGTATATCAAGAAATAAGGCATACTTTTGATATGAAAAGGAAGAGATATAAAATATGTATTTGTTAAGAAACCTAAGCCACAGTGGTGTCTAATAACAATTTACCTTCCTGTCATCTTCTGAACTTGCTCACCTAAAGAAAAGAAGGGAAAGCACAAATGCTGGCCTCTTCCTGACTCACATTAGAATTAGAGGAAGAAAGAGCTTTATGGGTAGACAATGACATTACATTGTCTTTGCTCCATTTTAAAATAGCTTCTAGACACAAGAGGAATCAGACAAGAAATGATGTTATCCTGCAGCACTAGAACCAAATAGGCTGATATTCTGCATCACTGGTTTATTTAGATCAAAACTTTAAAGTGAAAACAAACAGTAGGAACAAGATGAAAACTGACTTCTGCAATTACCTTTGAGTTGGGTCTAAAGATGATAGAAGTGTTCTCATCATATTCCAGGCTGCCAAAAGAGTAGGAATAAATATATAGGCTCAAACACTGAACATCACAGTTCATGAAGAAGACTTTCTAAATGTTTATGTTTTAATAAAACCAAATGCTAGATTGTTTTAATAAACCACAAAGTCTAGTTTTAATTTACTCCTCCCAAAAAGTTATCAAGTGTAAAACAAACTCCCCAGAGATTCTGATTTAACTGGTCTGGGATGGGCATAGGTATCAGAATTTTTTTTTTTAAAGCATCCCAGCTTTGGGCGCCTGGGTGGCTCAGTTGGTTAAGCAACTGCCTTCGGCTCAGGTCATGATCCTGGAGTCCCCGGATCGAGTCCCACATCGGGCTCCCTGCTCGGCAGGGAGCCTGCTTCTGCCTCTGACCCTCCCCCTTCTCATGTGCTCTCTCTCTCTCTCGTTCTCTCTGTCTCAAATAAATAAATAAAAAAAAAATCTTTAAAAAAAAAATAAAAAAAATAAAGCATCCCAGCTTAAAAAAAAAAAAAAAAAAAAAATGCATCCCAGGTAATCGCAATATACAGCCGAAGTAGAGACCCATTGCATTATAGCCTTCCAAAAATGTATAATGGGACGAAACAGAGAAAAGTACCTATTTTTATCAAGTAGGTACTAACATAAGAAAAACATTCTATAATATTAAAAATTAGCTGCTTCCGATTATTTAGGTTCCCTTTGTTTTTTTTTTTAAGTTAAATTATCAATATAAGTTAATAATAACTGAAAGAAGGATCAATTAAATAACAATTAAATCTAAAAAACTGTTAATTCCTGGACAGGGATAGAAATTTTTCCATTTTTAAGCCACCTTTAAATTTTTTATTTTATAAATGAGTTCTAAGTAAACTCATTTAATGGTCAATTATTTTGCAGATATCAAAACAACTAGTTTTAATAATACCAAGCATGTATTAGATAATCCAACATGGGGGTTTCTATTAACAAAATTCTCACTTTACAAAATATGACCATGGAATTTTAAATTATGTAGCAGTGTGATGTAAAAGACACAAATTATTAGCTCTCAATGTGTTTACACAGTTCTTTTAAAGAAATTAAAAAGCAATCTTTTCCAAATTAGATTATTATCAAATCATTTGATATGTATAAGAAATGTATACACCAATAAAAAGCAAACAAAAGATGGCTAATGTTTCATACATTTAAAATTTTATTTTATAAAGAAACTCAGCATCTTCTTAGGAGCTTGATATTTCTTTAATAATGCCAACTGGTCAAATAAATCCTTTCCTTCTATCTAAAGAATAAAAAGGTTTGCCTACTAATTCCTGAGTTTCTGGTGAAATTACCTAGTAGGTACATACCTTCCCAACCTATCGAAAACTGGGGCACTTGGTTTGCTTACATTGTTAAAGAATAAGTCTAATTGAAATGTGTGCGGAGAGGTCTCCCTGTGAATGAAACAAAGTTGAAACGTCAGCCTTTGCAATAATCAGTTCCTAAATTAAAACAAAAGACAAAATAAGTACAAATTTAAAAGCAATTCTAGAATTATATCTTAAGATTTAAATAAAAATACATAGTTAATTGTAATATTTTCCATAATTTTATTCATATCCAATTTTCAAGTAGGCAACTTCACTTTGAGTATTACTGAAAGTGAAATTTTAATAATCAAGTATCTTTAGCCTGCTACTTGGACCATACTAACACACGTAAATATTTTTAAATTTTAATGTATTATAAAAGCAAATGCTAATTAATTGTGACATGTAATTTTATAATTCTTTATAGCATGATTCCCTTCCATTAACATAAAGAATGAGGAGTTAACTAACTTCAAGTTATATAATTACAATTTGATTTCAACCTAACAACATTAATACAAGATTACAGCATCAGAGCCCTAAATTGTGACTTAAAGCCTAAATCCCTATTTGTATAGCAACAATCTGCATAAATATTTTGATTCTTTTTTAGATTTATATAGTTAAGAGTAAAGCCTATTTAATTTGTGTTAGAATGAAATCTTACTTGATATATATTTCACCCTTGGCTGAAATTCCTTAGACTCAACTGAAAACCTTGATTTTAAATACCACATATTTTATTATTTACAAAAAATCCAAATGGAGAAAGTGTAATGCCCCGAGTATATCAAACAGGTTCCCTCATGCACAGATTGAAGTAAAAGCAGGTGCAATCGTTCTGAAAGGCAATATGGCAATAAAATTCAGGAGAATGAGAAAATGTTCACACCATCTGATCCAGAAATACTTTTTTCTAAGAAGCGTTTCTATGGAAACACTGTTATACAAAGATTTTTTTCAAGAGGATGCTCACCATACTCTCACTTGTAATTTGAAAAATAAAAAACACCTTATGATCCCCACATAGGAAACTAGCCAAATAACTTACAGTACAGTAGTACCCCATTATCCACAGGGGATACGTTCCAAGACCCCAATGGATGCCTGAAACCATGGATTGTACTGAACCCTATATATACTACATTTTTTCTTATATATATATACCTACAATTTATAATTAGGCACAGTAAGAGATTAACAACTAAGAATAAAATATAACAATTATAATATACCATAATAAAAGTTATATGAATGATGTCTCTCTCAAAATATTGTGCTGAACTCACTCTTCTTCTTGTGATATGAGATGATAAAATGTCTATGTGATGAGATGAAGTGAGGTGAGTGACACAGGCATTGTGACTTAGCGTTGGGCTACTACTGACCTTCTGACGATCTGTCAGAAGGAGGATCATCTGCTTCTGGACTGCGGTTGACCGCAGGTAACTGAAACCCGGAAAGTGAAACGGTGGATAAGGGGGGACTACTGTACAGTCATTCATTTAGATTATGCAACCACTAGAAATCATATTTTCAAATAATACTTAATGATGTGAAAGTAGTCCTGATATAATGTTAAGTAAAATAAAGAAATACACAAAATTAGTATATAGTTGGGTCAGAGTAGCATACCTTTACCTTACCCAAATTCAACTATTTATGTGCTCAACATCTCTAGTCTTTCCCTCCCATCCTTCTTCAAACCAGACCCTGGCCTTCCATACCTCAAGGAAAGGGAAAAGGGCTCAAATGCAAATTCTTGACTTTTGAGGCCCCAAAGACTCAGGTGCTAGTCACTGAAAAGTGATTTAAAAAATCAATGGTGAGATGCCTGGGTGGCTCATTCGGTTAATCATCTGCCTTCAGCTCAGGTCATGATTCCAGGGTCTTGAAATCGAGTCCCACATCAGGCTCCTTGCTCAACAAGGAGCCTGCTTCTCTCTCTGCCTGCCTTTCTCCCTGCTTGTGCTCTCTCTCTCTAACAAATAAAGAAAATCTTTTTTAAAAATAAAAATAAAATAAAGAATCAATGATAATTTGACTGCACTATACTTTCATCTTAAAACTTGTTGACCCAAACCTAACCTCACGCAAGATACCACATTTACAAAAAATAACAAAATATACAAACACACATAAACATTAAATAACACAAGCATCAAATATAAGGATTTTCTCAGGATGGAGGAATTAAAGGGATTTTAATTTTACCTATACATTTCTGAGTTTTATAATGAGAAAAAACAGTACTGTAAAGTATGCTGCACAAACATTACTTGATCTCTAACATTACTTCCCAACATCTTACATTTGCATGACTGTATTAATACTTCATTTTACTGTTCTACAACACATTAATCACATATAAAGTTGTTCCTGATAATTTCATATTTGGAATTATTAAAACATGAACTGCCATTCACCCCCAGCTAAGAAACAGGTAAGAGAGATAAGAGGATAGAATATGTAACAATACTTCTACCAGTTGCAGCCAATGACAGAAATCCATTTTGCCTGCTGTGCCAGCCAGTGTCCAAGATAGCCCCCCCAAAGACCCCTCATTTCTGACACCTTTGTGTAGTTCCCTCCCATACTGTACCAGCAGAATACGTAATCAACAGAATATGGTAAAAATGACAGTATGCCATTTCTGATATTAAGTTATAAGCATGCTCTCTCACTCTTGGATCACTGGCTCTGTAGGAATCCATGTTTTGACACGAGCAGCCCCATAGAAGAGGGTCTCCTGGCAAGGAACTGAAGTCTCCTGACAGGAGCCATGTGAGTGAGCTTCTAAGCAAATTCTCCAGCCCCAGTCAAATCTGAGACTACAGCCCTGGCCTGTATCTTGATTATAACATCATGGGAGAACTTGAGCCAACTAAGCCACTTCTGGTTTCCTGACCCTCAGAAATAGTGTGAAATAATAAATGTTTACTGTTTTAGGCTGCTAATTTTGCTGTAATCTGTTATGTAGCAATAGATAACAGACCTTCCTTGACCAAAAGCAGTACAATTACAGAAGACTGTTAGATTATCATTCTTTGATCTTTCCCATTCTACACACATCTCCTTTAAAGGAAAAAATAGGAAGAAATTATAGTAAAACATGTTTTAATTTCCTTACACATGGAAAAAAGATATGAAGTAAATTATGATTTCTCACTATAGTCATTAAACATTCTTATTGTTTTGTGTTTGTTTTACTTTTGAATGACTTGAAAACCTTTGAAGATTTTATATCTATTTCTACAAATAACCAACTACATTTCATAATTATGAAGAAATGAGCCCTTAACTTTGAATCTGTACCGTAACATTGACTACTAAGTAGCTGGTTTAACTCTTACAAGTAACAGAAATTAAGCCATCACAGCATGCACATAATGAAATGTGGTATTGAGACTGTAAGCTAAAAACTCACATAAATAAATGTATTACATATATTCATGCTTCCACAACCAAAATTTGGCTTATACTTCTAATTCATGTAATTAAAATAAGATGATAATGATTATTCATGTTACAACAAAGATCAAATTCCTGTTTTAGGTCAGCTGTTAAAGTTATCAACACCACATCAGAGACCATGTCTTACATTTTGCTTATTCCCACAGAGCCTAAGAAAGAGAAAGCATCAAACAACTATTTGCTAATTACAACTAAAGGATAATGTGAAACTAAAATTTATAAAAAAAGACACATGTATCAGGCTAAGAAGATCACTAAGTCAGAAAACTGGTATTATAATATAAAAGATATATTTCTAAATATTCAGACTAATTCTTATTTATTTTCAAGGAAAAAAACAGGTTAAAAATAATTCACCTTAAAAAAAAGAGCCTTCAGGCGCCTGGGTGGCTCAGTTGGTTAAGTGACTGCCTTCGGCTCAGGTTATGATCCCGGAGTCCCTGGATCGAGTCCCACATCGGGCTCCCTGCTCAGCGGGGAGACTGCTTCTCCCTCTGACCCTCCCCCCTCTCATGCTCTATCTCATTCTCTCTCTCAAATAAATAAATAAAATCTTTAAAAAAAAAAAAAAAAGAGCCTTCATCTACTAGATTGTGCCACCCCAGAATATTTTAGAAAATATAAACCTATTTCACCAATTAAAAAATGAAGAAAAAAATTTCATCTAGTACTTAGATCAAAAAATTGCTCTTTTCAGATTTATGATACATGGATTATACAGAAAGCCTATAGTCAATTACAATGCAACATAACATAACCATAACTGAATAAAGTTTTAGGATTTTTGTTTTTTAGTTTTTACTTCCAAAAGATTACCTTAAATTTTTATATTTAAGAGTATGTCTAGGACAATCTTTGGTCACAAACACTTTTAAAAAGAAAGTTGACTTACCCGTATGCTCTATTATCTGGCAGGCTGCTATGGGCTCTTACTCCTGGGGGTATGACTCGGACTTCATTGATATAAACCACACATGGAAAACGAACTACATCTATATGAGAACTTTGCTTTAAAAAAAAAAGGGAAGGAGAAGGACATACTGTAAGCAAAACACTTTGTCTATTCAAAATTTATTCATCTTCAGTTTCCTTCTTTCAGAATGTCACAAATTTTCTTAAACTCCGTATCATTAAAACAGTGTTATTATATTATTTATAATACTGTAGAAATCATTGTTTTGAAAATAGCTGGTGATAAAATGTACTAATTAAATCTCTCCATGTGTGTATTAACATTTTCTGCAGCATATTTGCCTCTCTGCTGATGTTCTGCTTAGGCCAATACAGACCCACAATCCCTTACTGTGAAAGATGCCTTTCACAATACTAACTTACTGTGTTTTTAGAAAGGTAATATAATACAAATACTGCGTATTGCTTAACACCTGCTGCTTCTGGGGCAGTACCTTGTAATCAAAACATTATTTCTGCAACTACATGTATTAACATTCACACTAAATAAAGATTATAACTACCATGTCAGTTCAAATCAGATTGCATAGCCAAATGAATTTTTCTGCCATTTTTGACTTTCTGAATTATAGAGAAGAGACTAAGGATCTATGACTTTTGTGACAGCAGCTGAACTTGTATCCTAATTATTACAAATATACTGTAGATATTCCACAAATACTATAATAGACTTACACAAAAGAAATTAGCATTTTGTCTCAAACTTTGGTGCTATGTTTCCTTCCTGTAAGGAACTTCTTTTTTTTAAGGATTTTATTTATTTATTTATTTATTTGAGAGAGAGTGCGCACATGCGTAAGTGAGGGGAGGAGCAGAGGGAGAGGGAGAATCTCAAACAGACTCCGTGCTGAGCACAGAGCGACGTGGGGCTTGATCTCATGACTCTGTGATCATGACCTGAGCTGAAACCAAGAGTTGGACACTTAACCGACTGAGCCACCCAGGTGCCCCTGTAAGGAACTTCTCTACTTATAAACTGTACTATATAGAAGCTCCCTTGCTTACATGTTATAAATTCTCATTAGTACATACAAAGGAGGGAGTGGGTGGCAGTTGGTTAAGCGGTTGCCTTCGGCTCTGGTCATGATCCCAGGGTCCCGAGATCAAGTCCCACATCAGGCTCCTTGCTCAGCAGAGAGCCTGCTTTTCCCCCTGCTTGAGCACTCTCTCGCTCTCGCTCTCTCTCTCTCTGACAAATAAATAAGATCTTTAAAAAATATATGTACAAAGGAAACTTAGAACAAAGTTCATTAATTGTATCCTCCTTTACCCTGCCCTATACTGATTAATTAATAGTATCAGTAGTTAGTGTATAATTGCTGTGGACCTAAAAAAAAAAAAAAATGAACTTAAGGTTTTATGAACAGCCTTTCAAAATCTATTTTGTTTGTAAGTAGAAGAGTTTCTGCATAAGTTGCTACCCCTTTTAGTCAATGTTTATTTCTAAACATTTATTAAATGTCTATTATGTTCCAAGGAATGCCAGGTCCCAAGGACACCAAGACAAAGACATGATTTCAGCCATTAAGGAAGAGACCATCTGCTGTGGTAGACATATTGCTATGATACAGACTCACACAGGATACTGTACAAAGTCAAAGAGGTACTTACCTAACTCAGGTTGTGGGCAAAAAATTGTGGGGAGGAAAAGAGGAGTATCAGGAAAGATTTCCCAAAAGAAGTAGCACCTGAGCTAAGTAAGTCTTAAAGGAAAACAAGAATTCATGGAAAAGGAAGAACAACTTCCCAAGCAAAGGGAGAAGCATGCACATAAGGAATGCAAACAAGACCTTGGAAGGTTCAAGAAACTGTAAGCATAGTTCACCATGGCTAGAGGGCAAAATGGCGGAGAGAGGGAAGTAGGACAGAGTAGCTAAACACAATCAATAAAATTACAAGAAAAAATTTTAAGATTTTATTTATTTGACAGAGAGAGAGCACAAGCGGTGGGGGGGGGGAGGTGCAGCAGGGAGAGGGAGATGCAGACTCCCTGCTGAACAGGGAACCCGACACAGAGCTCGATCCCAGGACCCTGAGATCACGACCTGAGCCGAAGGCAGACACTTAACCAACTGAGCCACCCAGGCGCCCCAAGAAATAAAATTTTTATCCACTGCCATGGGTCAACTCCAAATCTAAATCACCATTTAGGACCTCTCTCCCAAGCCCCAGACCACTATAACCAACTGCCAACCAGACACCTCCACTTCAGTGTCCTTCTGGCACCACAAACTCAACAAGCCAAAACTGAAATCTTCTGTATCAGTGATAATAACACCATCCACACGATGGCCAAGAGAGAAACCATTATCACCCTTTGCTTCTTCCTCATTCTCTCACCTGTATCATTCATTTAAACATCAAGTCCTATTGATTAAACCTCTAAATAGCTCTCAAATCTGTGTATTTCTCGGGGCGCTTGGGTGGCTCATTCGGTTGAGCATCTGCCTTCGGCTCAGGTCATGATCCCAAGGGTCTTGGGATCAAGTCCTGCATCAGGCTCCCCACTCAGCAGAGAGCCTGCTTCTCCCTCTCCTTCTGCCCCTACCCCCCTCACTCGCGTTCTCAAACACACTGCTCTCTCTCTCAAATAAATAATCTTTAAAAACCTGTGTATTTCAGGGTGGCTGGGTGGCTCAGTGGGTTAAGCATCTGCCTTCGGCTCAGGTCATAGGATCAAGCCCCACATCGGGCTCCCTGCTCAGGCATGGAGTCTGCTCCTCCCTCTCTATATGCCCCTCCCCGCCTCCCGCTCGTGCTCTCTCTCTCAAATAAATAAAATCTTTAAAAAAAAAGCTGTGTATTTCTCTCCATTATTGCTGTCACTTCTCTAGTTCTAGACACCATGCACACTAATCTGGATTACAACAATAAGATCCTTACTGGTTTTGTGCTTCTTTCTTGCCCCCCTGTCCAACCCATTCTCCTATTGCAGTGTGGTCCTTCTAGAAGGTAAATGTATCACTCCCCTGTTCCTTAATGTCCCCAGGCCAAATTCCTTGTCTAATAAACAAATACGGTCTCTTCTTATCACTCCAAATTTATAGCCCCAACATACCATGCTCTTTCTCACCTTCATGCTAATATATCTGCTCCCACACTCCTCTGTCCCACCTCCTTTTAAAGGTCAACTTTCTCTTGAAAGCTGTGCCAGAGCAAGTCTAAATAGGTGCCTCTCCCGGTGACTCAAAAGCCTCATATCAAACTAAATTGTAATCGCTTCTTTTCTCTCTCCCATTGGAGTGGTATTTCAAGAAGACAAGAACCAAGTCTCAGTTTACTGTTACATTCATAGTGCCTAGCATATTCATTTAACGAATGACTTTTAATAAGTGCTTAATAAAAGCTGACTGAATTGTTTTCAGAAAGTTAAAAATATTACAGTGAAGTAGGGGCTTAAGATATCTCGAGGAGTACAGGGGCACCTGTGTGGTTCAGTTGGTTAAGTGCCTGACTTCAGCTCAGGTCATGATCTCACGGTTCTGGGATTGAGCCTCACATCGAACCCCACATAGGGCTCCCAGATCAGCAGAGAGTCTGCTTCTCCCTCTTCTTCTCCCTCTGCCCCTCCCCCAGCTCATGTGCGTGCTCGCTCTCTCTCAAATAAATAAAATCTTAAAAAAAAAAAAAAAAAGATATCAGGACACCTCAGTGGCTCAGTCGGTTAAACATCTGCCTTCAGCTCAGGTCATGATCCCAGGGTACTGGGATCAAGTCCCACATCAGGGCTCCTTGCTCAGCGGGGAGCCTGCTTCTCCCTCTGCCTGCCGCTCCCCCTGCTTGTGCTCTCTCTCTCTCTCCCTCTCTGACAAATAAATAAAATCTTTAAAAAATTAAATTAAATTAAAAAAAGATACCTAGAGGAGTACATAAACCTAAGAACATAGGTTGGCAATGGGAAATCAAGAAAGATTTATGACTATGGAGGTAATAGGAATGTGAAGAATAAATTGATCAAATTCCAGGACTCTGACCCACATTTACCTTCAGAAAGAGTTCCTGTGTGTCAAAGCATAGCTGTCTCCCCCACGTCACTCTTCTATCCCTGAAAATATTTTCTCTTCTCTTTTTATACTCTCCTTAAAGGTAAGCTAAGGCTATCTCATCTATTTCTACCACTTCCATTATCACTTTTATTCAGATGTGTTCCAAAGTGGTTTCTTTGGACTGGGGAGCCTGGGTGGCTCAGTGTGTTTAGTGCCTGACTCTTGGTATCGGCTCAGGTCCTGATCTCAGGGTCATGGGACCTAGCCCCAGGTCAGGCTCTGCACTGAGTGTGGAGCCTACTTGGGATTCTCTCTCTCCCTCTCTAGATAGATAGATAGATAGATAGATAGATAGATAGATAGATAGATAGATAGATAGATAGATAGATAGATAGATA